>NC_047111.1:55142045-55442045 GCF_902500255.1 Thalassophryne amazonica
GACAATGGAGCTCTCGGCCGAGAGGTCCACCACCTCCACCACCACAATCGCGACCTACACCTGCACCTCGTAGTGGTGGCTATCTCCCTAAAGAGTAGTACGACAAATTAACTCCAGAGCAAAGGAAAGCCCTCCAGGAAGTCCGCCAAGCCTCAGTGGCGGCTGGAGGGCAGAAGAAGTAATGGCTTTGGAGGCGCGGGTCACGCTAGACCATGCCTACTGGGAGGGGGACAATATCTACACTGATGTGGATGGAAAACCGTACCTGGTGGACACGGGAGCAGAGGTGTCCATGACCCGCAGAAGCCTCGAGACCAAGGGATACCTACTGATTCAGTATGCAAATGCGGCAACCGAGAAAAGACCATTTGGAATATGGAAAGGGGTAGTTTGGATAAAAGGCCCCATTTAATTTGATAACAGTCAAGGATTTGAGAGAATTGCATCGGCCCAAAAGGCTTCGAACTCTAATAAGACGACGAGTGAAAAAATTACAGGCAAGAGTTGTACGAATGGATATGACTCCAATTGGAAAGAGTCCGGTAAACTGGTACAAAGAAGTGGATGCACCAGCTGTCACAGAAGAAAAGATTGAAGAAAGTGATTTCTCTGAAGCAGGGAAAGAAAAATTGAGGGAAATTATCTCCGAAGCTAAAGTAGCACAATTTAAAAATGATTGTGGAGATTTGGGGGCTAAATACATTCATGTCATCGAAGGAGGAGTACATCCACCGGTGCGACAATATCCCTTGAACCCTGGAGCGGTTGAGGAAATGGATAAAATAGTAAAAGAATTGGAAGCTTTGGGGATCATTCGAGTGGAATTGAATCCGATCACTAACAGCCCCATCCAAGCAGTTAAGAAGCCAGAGTCGGCAGGAGGAGGCTGGAGACCAGTAATCAACTTCAAGGCTCTCAATCGACAAACAATAGCCAATAGAGCGAGTTTGATAAATCCCCAAGGAGCACTGAAAACGCTCAGAATTAAGAGATACAAATCATGCATTGATCTGCAAATGGATTCTTTTCCCTGAGATTAGCAAAAACAGTCACAAGGGAAAACAGCATTCACACATAAAGGGAAAAGTTATGTGTGGCAACGACTCCCGCAGGGATACAGAAATTCACCAAATGTGTTCCAAGCAGCAGTGATGGAAATATTAAAAGATCTGGGAGTAACAGTCTACATCGATGATGTGTTTATCGCAGATGATGATGAAAATGAACACCTAATGCGGCTGCAAAAGGTGATTCAGAAGCTCACAGAAGCTGGATTAAAACTCAACCTGAAGAAATCTCAGTTTGGACAATTCAAGGTTAACTATTTGGGATTCCAGGTATCATCAGACCTGGGACTCTCAGAAGTATACCGAGAAAAATTGAGTCAGATTAAACCACCGCAATCTGAGAATGACCTACAGAAAATATTGGGATTATGTAACTATGTGAGAGATCACGTTCCACACTATCAGAGATACGCAAAGCCCCTTTATGCTCGTCTCAAGAAGAAACCTAATGGACAAGAGCAAAAGCAATGGATTTGGACAGCTACAGATCAGGATTGCTTGGAAAAGTTAAAGAAAGCCATTCAAGACGCAGTTAGGCTGGAGCCGTGTAGTCTGACTACTCGTCTGTTAGCCGAAATAAGCTGTGAAGAAGAGGATTCGGTGGTAAAAGTGAGCAATGAAGGAGGGGGTATGGTAACATTGTGGAGCTATGCTCTGTCTTCGATTGAGAGAAAATATCCACCGGAAGAAAAAGAACTGGCAGTCCTGGCTAGATATTGGAGTGCGTTAAAAGAACTTGCACAAGGTCAGGGAATAAAAGTTATCACTCAAAGCCAAGTCCACCGGTTCCTAAGAAAAGAAACTATTGAGAGTACTAAAGCCACAAATGCCAGATGGGGAAGGTGGGAGGACATCCTGCTATACCCTGAGCTGGAAATTGGGCCAAAACAGTCGGCGACAAAAAAGTTGCCGAAGGAGAGGCAACTCCCTATGGAGCCATACGACTGGACTATGTACACTGATGGGTCGAAGAAGGGTACAGACAATATAGCTTATTGGGGCTATATTCTGAAGTATCAAGATAAGGAGAAATATTGTCAAAAAGGTCAAATGCCAGGGAGTGCCCAAGCCGGAGAAGTTACAGCAATACTGGAAGGACTCTTGGAGTTAAACAAGAGGAGAGTAAAAAGGGCTAAAGTGGTTACAGACAGTCATTACTGCGCACAAGCCCTGAAAGAGGACTTATCCATTTGGGAAGAAAATGGATTTGAGGGAGCTAAGGGGAAGCCTGTAGCTCATATGGACTTGTGGAGGAAAATAGCCGAGTTGAGGCTAACAATGGACTTAGATGTGGTACATCAGAAGGCCCATGTAAAAGAAGAGCACATTGGAGCGGGAACGAAGAAGTGGACCGCTATGTGCAGCTGAGAAAAGTCATCATTGTCGGGATCGAGAAGTGGGAACAGACACCCAAGGGAAGGGTAGTTCCAAAAGAGTCCGTGAAAGAGGTGGTGCTGGCCGTACATGAAGCGCTTGGCCATGTAGGCACCATTCCCACACGGAAGGAGCTGGAGAAGCTGCAACTTTGGATTCCGAGAAACCAAGTCTGCCGAGTCCTCAAAGACTGTGAAGTATGTGGTCGATACAATGCAGGACGACGAGGACAAAGGGTGGATGGTTTCACCATAAAGAGTACTGTTCCATGGGGATCAGTATGCATGGATGTTGCCGGGCCCATGGGGGTGACCGGTAAGAAAGGAGAAAAGTATCTGTTGGTGCTTGTGGACTCTATGTCGGGCTATGTGACTGTTAAGCCTGTGAGAAAAGCCAATGGCAGCAGTGTAATCAGCATATTGGATCAAGTGTGTTCAAATCTGGGGATACCTAGGGAGCTGAGAACGGACAATGGGACACATTTCCGTAATGCTCAGGTCGACCAGTGGTGTCAGAAAAATGGAGTAATGAGAATTTACTCGCCCCCATACACTCCTCAAGCAAATGGAGTCATGGAAAGGGCTATTGGACTGGTGAAAAACTGGATTGGGAAAAATGCTAACACGAGGGAATGGAATACTAAGGCCCTGGAAATTGGACAGGCCCTGAATGACCGCCATCGTGCCGGCAGGCCCACCCCTTCGCAAGAACTGAACCAACGCCCATTTTCGACACCGGAAGTGGGGCGGAGTCAGACTAAAAGGGACGGAGAACCAGAACCAAAGATCCCATTTAAGGTTGGGCAGAAGGTGTGGGTGAGAGCTCGAGATCACCTAACCAACACTGCTGTTAAACCTAAGTATGAGACCACAGATACAGTAGTGAAGATACTGGACAGCAAGACAGTGGAATTGAAGAAGAAGGGAATCCAAGGAGTGGAGCAGCTGAAGCCAACTCCTAACTAGACGAAACCAGGAGCTAAACATGGCCAAAAACACCCAAGATCTTCCACCCTTCGTCAGAATGGCCACTGTCAATGGGGTGGTTGCCTTAAGAAGAACAAAAAATGACCTCTGGGCAGGCAGGGCCCTGAGGAAACTATATCATGCAAAGAAAGGATTTTTATCTCATGAAAAGGAGATATTACAATGGAAAAAAGTTGAGAATCACTGTGTGATTTGCCGCGAAGACGTACCGCTGATGGTCCAATGGTCGGGACCTGGGGTTAGAAAACCCCCAATTCCAAGTGGGGCAAAACATGAGTTCAAGCAATTACTTCACAAGCCGGTGAAGGTTTTGGATGCACTAGTATGTGGGTTATGCTGACTAACCCAGTTTCCAAGAATGGTCTTTTACACCCAGTGGGACAAACGTGGAGACAATGTGGATATGCAGGTGTGTTCATGCTATTGGAATGGACATGCAATCGAGTATTGCCTGGTGTGTAAAGTAAGAACTCATATGGGAAGACTACTGCATGTGGCAAGAGCAGAAGGATGGCAAGTGAGAAGGTTTTTGGACCCCCTGAGGGCCTTTCACACCGATGAAGCCTGTTGGGCTAATCCTGCAGCAACAGTTGCACTTGATCAAGCAGAAGGGAATCAAGGCAGCGGTGACATGAGTCCAACGGCACCAAGTGTCTATTTGATGTTGGAAACAACTAGAGCAGGAGGAAGTGACCAAGCTGCAGGAGGTGGTGAGCGAAAGCCGTCTTTGTTGCATGAAGCTATACATCAAAGTTGGTCCCATGGTCCAGAGTATGGGCAAACTTATGACCCTCCAATAGACACAGTGCAAATTCCACTGGTGTTCAGAGTGTATAGAGATCCGGAGCGACCCGGATATACAGACATGATGGGAGGACTGACCGATGATCAACAGCAAAAAGCCCAAGAAGAAGGATGGATCGGCCCTTGGGAATTGACAACTTGGGCCAAATTGATAGAAGAAGTTCTAAAAAATCCAGAGGTTCTACTGGAAGATGCAGAAGAGGTGCCACAAGAAAAAGAGGGCAGAGAAACCCTCATGTATTATTTTACCACTGGACTAGACGCCTGGGGAAATAAAGCGGCAAAATCGAAGAAGAAGTCAGCCGAGTACCACGTGACACCTGAAGAATGGGTGAGAAAGAGGAGGATACAATCTTTGGGGGGAGTGGCTAGCAGAGCGGACACTCCTAGTAGGCTGGACCAAACAATTAAGGTGAAGCTCACAGTGCTGATGGTGTTGGTCCCCTATGTGGGGGTTTACTCTGTCGGGGCACATGTTGACCTCCTGGAGGAACAGCAGCAGTCGTTACACCAACCGACTCAAGGTGAGGAAAAATCAGGAAAGCCTCAGAGTCGTTGGATGTTTCCTTCCATTTTCCGCGGGATAAGGAAGAAGTAAAAAGAAGCGGCTGTTTGCAAGATGTCGCAAGGACCAGATGTAAATAGAGTACCCATTATCAATAATCGAGGAAGACTTGGACCCTATATACAAAGTGGCATTGGTGCTGAGAAACTATACTTAAATTGGCCAGAAAAAGATTTTGATGAAGAAGACTGGGAACTAGCATCTAACGGATATTATGTCTCAAATTATGAATATAAAAGAGATGCCGACTTAACAGAGACAACAGGACAAAAATTATTTGCTGAACGAGTGCTTAGCGAGGAAAGTCTGTGGCATTGGTACATAATAGGACGCCGAAGAATACCCCAATCGGTTCCAAGATGTCCAGACACCTACCCTTGGATATTAAATGTGGTTTACCTACAACTCAAAGACCTGAGATTCACATTGAGATGGGGGATTAATTACGTTGAGCCACTCCAAGGAGTCTATGTTGAAATATACCTTAACCAGTGCTTGATCTGGACAACGAGCCCCAACATGCAACGTCAAATGTACAGACGACTGCAAGACCCAAGATATCATGTTTTAGATAACCAGACATTAAATTTGAGAGTTATCGATCAACCTCGGGCCTGTGTGAGCTGCCTACCCCCAACCATGCCAACAATTTTTGTAAATCAAGACTTCTTCTACCTGTACAAAAAAGGAGTCTGGAACTGTTGTCAAGCAAGGAAAATTCAGCTTCAAATTGAGCCTAAGGATCAAGAAGAGAAGCCTATAGTTCCCCTTTATCTAGCCTTATCACAGACCAGGTATTCTGGAAAACAGTTTTGGCAGCATTGGCAAGATCTATGGAACGATGTACCCCCACATCAGGTACAGAGGATCCCTGAAGGACCCCTCCCTAAACCTGACAGGATAATTGTTATGATGTGGAAGTGGGCGTGGAAAGGAATGGATTCAGAACTTAAGCACCCATCTCCCATCTACACTCATCTCTTTAAGAAACAACGACTATTCCCTATGGTGGTGCATCTTGGGAGAAAGAAGGAGACCGATGGCGGAGTGACAACTCACTCTGAATCATGCAGCGGACCTTCAAACTGGATGAAAATAATGTAAATAGTCTACGATCCGGGCATGGAGGACTTACACCATACTTGGAATTACCCTACAAGAAAATATGTTTAAACTGGCCACAAAAGGATTACAAAGAGAAAGGATGGTTGCTGGGAACAGGAGGATACTTTGTAGATAATGATTCGTATAAAAGGACTGCTGACCTTACAGAGCCTGGATTATACACTCCTCTGGAAGCTATCGTGGACAAAGTTGGACAACACTGGTGTTGCCCTGGGGTCAGATGGAAGTTTTACCCAATTCCCCGGTGTCCAGACTCATACCCCTGCATCTTGAACGTAGTGCATGTACAGAAAAGGGGCTACAGGTTTAAAATAAGGTGGGGACCTAATTATGTTGATCCATTACAGGGAGTGTATGTGGATATTTGGCTTGGATCTTTCCAGATTTGGACCAGCAGTCCCTATATGTTTAAAAAACTTCAACTACAAGAGGCACGTTCAACTTTCTGTTTGATTGAGAACCAAACTTTGCCAATATGCACGACAGTACAGTACCTTGACATCGAGAGAGGCGGAAGTCTCCCACCTATTAGAAGTGGATGGCGAACCAGAGTACTAGTGGGGCTTTGGCATCCCCCAAGGGCTATACTGATACGACTTAGCATAAAGTCGGGAAGAGGACTATTCCGGAGGTCAACTTCTCTGTACTCTGTGATGGCGCAGTATGTCTACAGTGGAACGGCATATTGGGACGCCTATGAGGATATCTTGCACCTATGTAGAGAATTGAATCCTGCATCTTCACAGTGTTTCTACACACCCCAGGGACCACCGCCTGAAATGAAGGAGGTGACAGTCGTCACTTGGAAATGGGCATGGCGAGGACTAGATATTAGACTCCCATGGCCATCTCCCTTGTTAGTCACCCTTCTTCAGCAACGAGCATCAAGCGTCTCTGTTGGGAGCACGAGACAAACAACAGCACCTAAGATCATCTATCTCCGAGATGGAAGAACCATGGGAAGACAGCGTGATCACCACGCAACCTCAAAGAATCAACGAAAGACCAAGAGAAGAGGAGTTTGGCATAGAAATGCCACTACTGCAACGACCCCAAAAGCTGGAGCCGCTGCCACCAGTACCAAGTGAATTCTACTACGAAAATGTTGGAAGAAAGCAGCAGCAACAAAGCCAGCCACGAAAGAAAAAGTGCCTCCAATGTTGGAGTTGGATGGCCAGAATTACAGCATTATTAGTCGGCGTTGCTGTACTTCTAGCTATCCTGTACTACTATGGTAGTACGCCCTGGACCTTAACCCATATCAGGGTCCAGTACGCAACAACTAAAACTTTCCAACAGACATGTTGGGGAGTTGAATCAAGAAACATCTACATGATATGGGACCAGAATTCTACAGAGAAATGGGCAAAGATGAAGAACCTAACCCAGCAGATGCTAAAGAATAAGTGGCTGCAATACTTGAACGACAGCGGGGAATTTCCAACCGTCACCACCAATTACAACCTGACCACCGGAGCAGACATCCTTCAAAACCTACAAGTGAGGGATCAAGAGATTATCGTGGCAACCATCTTACGGTTAAAACAAAGAGAGCGAAGAGAAGTAGGCTGCACTTGGATAAGACCTGAACCTGGCGAACCAGCCTGGTATTGCTCATGGGGATGCAGAGTACTGCTGGGCTATCGAGCAGGATATTGGGAAAAAGAAGCTGTTTTTCCAGCATTACCAAGACATGATGTTTGCAGAATGATAATGCCTACCTGGAAACATTGGGGTAATTATAACCTCACCTGTGACAACACCCGCAGCAGAGTGTTGAAAGTGGATACAGTATCTACAACAGTCCCTCTGTTGAACAACGCTACCGGCATGGGAACAGGGATACCATATTCCAAACCAACCGCCATCCCATCAGTAGCATCGGTGGGATCCACAAAGATATCACCAACACAGGGAAAAACCAAACCACTCCCTACATCGCCAACACAAGATACTCAGCAAGTATTAGAACCAAAAGTTAAAAGTATTGATAACGCGGCTAAAAAAAGATGGAAGAAGATTCATGATTATTGTGTAAAAGAAAAAGTAGCAAAATTAGATAGATGTTCGACCTATTGTATGTAAATCTCAAAATTACATGGTGCTTGCACCAGTCACCGATTTGATAGACAGGATTACCTGGAAACAAAAACAGGAGGCAAAACATGATGAATGGCTTAACGACACCTTTCCGTGGGTCTGGAGCGTTCCACTGATACATTTTGAGGGGAATTTTCCAATGGGATACACGTGGACTGGGCATAGTTTGCGGGGTCCACATAAAGCAAAATTCTATGTGCAAAAACTACCAAAGCCTGATGAGCTAAGGTCAGTACCTCAGGAAGATTTTAGCAAAAATGATCAATGCGTGGCGAATAGAATTTATGAAAGCTTACTTGAGACAGAATACCATAATAATTTGGCTGAAGGTTCTGGTAAATCCCCCCGATGTCCCATAGACCAAATTAAGACAGGGAATTGGCTAAGATGGGTATATAACTGTACGCAGTTGTTACAGATTCCAACCATTAAGGGGACCCTTCAAGCATGGCAGGAAGGAGTTAGACGTAGTAAGGATGTCACCTGGTGGGGAATGGAGAAATATGAAGTTGAAGATTGGGTATTCCCCTGTTTGGATCAAAGTAATAATTATTGGGTTAAATATCAATACATCGCCATGGTTTACTCCAGAGACAGAGCTACTTGGTCCAGTGTACTCTGGAGACCAAACCCTTATGTTACCCCACGGCCCTGGAAAATGATTTGTAATAGACGTAATACCACATGTACGATAAGCCTTGCCCACCAAAACTGTAGAAATGTTCCTGGCTGGGAAGAATATTCTGACGCTTACTATGACGGTGAGTATGACACTTACGGCCATCAAACAGTTTGGGAGAAGAACAGAGCTGGTGAATGGATAAGAGCTTTTCCACCCAACGTTGGATGTGCCAAGGCTGTCCTGGACATGGAATGTCGAAAAGGAAGCAGGTCCTAGGCCACATAGTGCCATTTGTTGGTGATGCTTTGATAATGCTTGAGGAAGGATATGCCTTCAAGAAAAGTCTATGCGAAGGACAAGAAATTGTCGGTTACGAATGGCTGGGACCCAATCGGATTTACAATAATGGTACGTGTGAATCGCCTGCAGAACATTGGTTGAGCTGTGGAAAAGGAAGAAGTCGGCATGAATGTTCTTGGTGGGAAAGAACGCAAATAATAGCTGGAGGAATCATCACCACTTTCACTGTCATTAAAGAAGGTCTCGAAGTGGTGACTGGTTGGATTGGACATTTGTTTGGATATCTTTGGCCCTATCTGTTAATCATAATAGGACTTATTATTGCTGCAGTGATTGGATATGTTTTGTTAAAAGGAAGTTTCGCAGCCGCCCTGCGCTTGTGTGGGAGGAGCACACAACGCAGTGATATGGAGCCCCTCCTCCGTTAGGGGAGGAGCGATGAAGCCTACAAAGCTCGACGCCGAGACACGCCCTGTTCATTCTAACTTGGGGGAGTGAAGGAAGAAGAAGCTTCTACATAACAGCGTACAAACTTAAGGAGATAAGTAAAAAGAATAAGAGAGCACAATGTCCAACAATACTGGCGGCGTAAATGACACCATCTTCAAAGTGAGTAGAGTGGAGTTTATTGCACTACTGTTAGTATGGCTGCTATACTGCTGTGTCGGCCGTTGGGACTTACGACAACCACTGTGAATAGTAATGCTACTACATGGATGTGTCAGATTGGCGATCATCAATCTGCACTACAGTCAGAGTGACTTAGGGTTGTCTCTATTCATCACTCACATCCTCGGTCGCTTTACTCTCCAGTTTGACTGTTGGGGAATATGGCAGTACACATCAATTACAATTTGGATGGTGATAGATATGACAGCAATCTTTTACACCCCGGCAGTGATAGCTGACATTGTGTGTGAAGCTGTGATGGCCTTGACCCTATTGGCATACATAGCTACGTTAACTGGAGCCGTACAACGCAGGAAACCCTGGCTCTACAAACTTGGACTTATCATAATTTGGGCCTTAGGATGGGGAATGTTATCAGCTTTATGCTGGCTGTCCATGGTTAGTCAACTACTCCTGCTGTTATGGTTTACGACCTATGATGCTTGCTTCCCGCGTACGGCTCCTTCAGCTACAGCGGGAAAGACAACGTCACCACAGTCCCACTCTCCTACGGTGATCATGAGGCGTCTCTGGCGTACATCTGAATAATCCAGACGAACACTTTTGCTTGCTTGCAATATAATAGTTAAAAGACTAATGTTTCCTCTTACACTATAGGGGGATATAAGATGTATTCATTGTCAAGCCACCCTGGAACAAGCGCTCTACTTCTGGGAGATAACACCGACTCTGTGGTGCCTGACGTGTTATGCCAACAACTTCCCTGTTCAAGTCGCACAGGGAATAGTGGGACGGAAGGATACTTCTTTTCTGCCCCAGGTACCATCAGAAGCATACTTAAAAATTGAGATCGAGGCAGACATGATCTGGCATTCTTTCTTGATTGATCAAATACAAGCTGACACTATAGTGTCTCCAGAGGGATATATGTATTGCCCCGTGTTTACCAAAATGTGGATGTATCCTACGGGAATAAGATTCTCCACAGCTCATCTTGCAGATGGCCGGATTGTGGCTATTGGTCCTTCATTACCACCAGTTCCACATTCATCTCCACAGCGCACTGCGGAGGTTGGGGTGCAAACCGAGGACATGAACTGGTATTTGGAGGCCCTCACGCAGGTGTTCCTGGATGAACACCTTCAACAGCCCGAGCCTGAGGATATTCTCACTGTAGCTTCACCTCGAACAAAGGATACATCACCGCGGCCATCTACACCAGTTACATCGTGTTATACACCCGTCACCCCCACTTCACCATGCGCACCATCGTTCCCTGATGGATTATCATCTCAGGAATATGAGGCAAATCCGTCTCCATTGGGATTACCATCACAATCACCACTACTGGACGAGCAGCCTTCTGACGGTGACGGCAATCTACAGGTGGGCGGAGAGGAGTACGTGGTGCTGGATGAGTGTCGTTCAACTCCAGCTCCTCCTGTTCTGTCTCCAATAGTGGATGAAAAAGAAGTGCTCACCCTTCAGCCTGTCGACGATGACAAGGATGTTTTTATGGAGGTATAGAGAGATCGGCGGAGCTTCAAGTCATGGAGGGGGTGTAAGGAAAGATGACTTTAAGCTTGCTTTCAGCTTGTTTTCATCTTGGAATATAATACAAGCCATGGAATTAATATACATGCTGTTGGATTAAACTGCACAGTTTTTGGTACCTTCCAGGAGTAAGTGAGGTCATACCGGACTTTTCCATTGCAAATGGGGAGGCCCACGGAATGAACTCGGTGGTGAAGATGATGGAATATGTCTAAGAATGATTCTAACATCACAAGTATGATCAAATGAAGTATTAATGTGTTAAAATTAAGAGTTGATTATAAAAAGTATGTTACAAATAAGTGAAATGAATGATTATATGAGTTGTTTTTCATAAACAGTGTAGAGTCAGAGAAAAAGAGGAAGTGAAGAAGATGTTGCAAGTGGGCAAGAAAAGCTGATGTTGAACAACTGCTCAAATGATTAAGATGTTGGTAAAAATGAAATGAATAATAAGGAATGAGAATGTTTGTATATGATCATATGAATTGTTTTTATGTGAAAGAGAGTTGTAATGAAATGATTGAATATGATTGATGTGATTTTGAAGAAATGATTTAAAAGAATGAATTCTCGGAAAAGCTGAAGTGTTAACAGAAAAGAGGAACTTGAGAAATAAGTTACTGGTAGGGGCTGCGGGGATTTCCAGTAAAGCAGAAGGAGAAGGAGGAGGTTTTGAGTCAACAGCGTCCCCATGGTAACCAAGATCATCTGAGGATGACAAGAGTCAAGAACATATATAACCTGTTGAAACACCAGAAAACGGGGTTATTCTTCCAGGGAGAGGTGCTGTTGCCACTACTCCCCTGCTACGAGGAGATCACAAGACTTGACCATCTTGTGAGCAGCAATTGGAATCGTGGAGTGAGAGGACTGGAGCCATAAAAGATCATTTGAGAGAGATTTCAACTCCCACTCAGGCCGTCCAGTCACGGAGTAGCAGAACAATGGAGAATAACCACTGGCCTTAAGTCTGAGTGGGGAATGTTCAACGATTTCTATCTCAAGGAACATCACCGCATACCAGAATGGATTAGATCAACTTTTGGTTGATTGAAGACGGAATAAATTCTTATGTGGATTAACTTCCTGAAGGATTACAACATCACACAAGGATTGTGGTCAGCTAACGATTAATAGCTGATGAAGAGGAAATCAAGTTCATCGAGCTGGGGACCCTAACCTCAAAAACCTCCTTCCCTCACTCCTAGAAAAAATAGTTAAGAAGTCAATCCAGTCCCAGTCAAAGTAAGATTAGTCAGATTTATTGAATTAAAAACAAAAATCTCTGCTAATCATTATTCTAATTATACTGGAATTACTGTTGTGAAATTATCACCATATAACCTATTTTGATTATGTTATTGGCACTTGCAAAACCTGCAATAAATTTCCAAGCATGCAGTTAAAGTGTTAAGGCTCAGACATTGGATTATTGATGCTTCTTAAGGTGTAAAAGTTAAAGTTTATTGGGTGTACAACATCAAAAGGCTCTAAAAGGTTAGTCTGGTTTTTTAATGAAAATAACACGTCCTGGGGACTCGCTGTACGAGTCACTAAATTCAAAATCTAGCAACATTCCAAGAGCCCTGATCCATAAGAGGAGAGCTGCCGTTAACAGGCGTGGCCGGTTCGTATCCTGGTTCCTGAGAAGGCTATTCGACCGGGGTGCGAGATCAGCTTCGGCTGGGTGGACGTCCGGATGGAGGCAGTGAGCAGCTAGACGAATCTCCTTGCCAGCAGCTTGAACTGCCTTTGTGCAGCCCTGCCGGGTAATACCCGTGGAGACACGAAGGTCGGACCCCAGAGACGGAGAGCTGGTTTTTACACAAACACACTCATCGGAGGGTGAGCGTGTGCCGTGTATCTAAAAAGCGTGATCTGACAATACATATTCTATTTCTATGTCATTTCTTATGTCTTGTACTGTTACAAGTGTTATTATTATTGCTTATCCTTGCACATGCTGTTTGATGAACATTTTCCTCTACTTGCACCCACCTTGTATGTTTTTAAGACCTGATGTAATGTGAATTTCTCGTCTGTGAGATCAATAAAGTTTATCTTTACTTCTTTTAATATATTTATTATACTTCATGGACCATAGTGAACACTTCTTATTTGTATAAATATGATGTCCTAAAAAAACAAAACTATAACAAAAATTGACATAGTGGATCCTTGATCTCTGGACATAAATAGGAATAAACAAAATCTGTAGTTTTTGTCAAAAGCATTTCCTTTCAGACATTATTGGCATGAATGTCTTTCCATATATCTGAGCTGATCTCTTGCAGCTGCTGTGCTGCACGTCAGGATGTAATTTGTAAAGAAATATAACACATATCATTTTGGGAGAAAAAAACGTTTTAGTCAATTGTAGTATCTTGTCTGTATTACGTTTGTAAGAGGTGTAATTTTATTTAAAGCGGCAATTCATTTTGAAGTTGTTAATACCAACTGGACTCTGTCTTGGCAGAGAGCCATGCAGCGTTTGGAGCTGTGACAACGGAATGGAGGACGATTCTCATTTCTTGACTGCAACAAGACAAGAGTCCCAGTTAGTGACTTTAATCCACACAAACGTGAATCACTGTATTTTAATGGCTTTCAGAGGGCTTAAGAAGCGGACTTGCCATTTCTGAAGAGCAGCAAATCAAAGAATTAACGAGCTAGTGGATCAAAGCATTGCTTCAATGGTTCACGCTTCAAAGTGGAGTCGCGCTGCAGAAACGGCTGATTACAGACCCGCTGCAGACCAAACCCTGAATATCCGACTTTATTTGTATGTCTATATGATTCTGAAACTCAGGAAAATCTGTATAATTTACGGACAATCCATATAGGCTGACATGTATGGTCAGAAAACCACCGAAAATGTAATTTCAGTCATCATAGAATGCCTTTCAAACACACTATTGTCTGAAAACTATTTATAAACCACTCATCATTTCTTGCTGAAATAAGCACCCAATTTTCCTAGCACAACTTGTTTCCTGGATGCCATTATCGACTGTACTGACGCTATGTTTATTTGATCTGGTTTGAATTTTCCTGTGTACACCTGCGTGGTGCATTGTGGGATCAAATCAAAAGCTGTGTTCACCGCAGGGACACATTTGGCACTATTCAGGATTATTCAAGATTTTTTTTTTTACCGATGACGAACGATGCATAAAAAAATCTGACCGATGCAACTGCATCGGTCCAAACCAGTCTGGATCCGGGCCTGCATAAGAAAAAGAAAATGTAACTAATAAAGAATAAAGTCAACATAATATATTTACAGGTACATCAACAGCAGACAACTCAACTTTTCCTTCCTAGCCCCAGGGAAGTGTCCCGTCTATCCCCAGTCTATCTTCCAAAACTTTGCATTGATGCAAAAACCCACATCTGACTGCCTCTTTGCTCCGTTACTGACAGTCAACCTCATTATATCCCTAATTATCTTTTTCAACTACACCAACAGCCATAACTGTGATTTGAACTTTGCATTGATGCATCAAGTACACTACCATAATAACTCTGTTGCCAGTAATGAAGCTATTCATACTGCCGATCTCTGTCCGTCATGTCATTATGTTTACATTTCTTAAGTGCCTACTGCAGTGTATTATGTTTTTACAACTTCAGCTCATTGAACTTTATGAAATGCACTAGTGCCTGTACACTGATTGTTTGAGAAATGCTCTAAATGTTATTACGTTGTACCAACAATGACAATGAATTAGATTATTAATTATTATTAAGTGTCCCAGTATCAGAATTCTTAAGGCAACCCTGGGAAATACACTCATCAGGATCACCCACACCGTCAGGTTTACCCTCTATCCGCTCTGAGCTTCTAATAAAACATTCCACACTTAACATGCCCCACTAGCAAAGAATGAGAGTAATGATGCTTTACCAGATTTATGAGGCACAGTTGTAACTTCCTTCTGTGGTCAGGATTGGAAATCATGTAGTTCTGATCAGAAACCTGTTTCAACACTGTATATGGACTTGGAAAACTGGCCTGGATCTAACTTGCTTTTACCAATTTATCATCCTCATAGAGTCATCTTTTAAAACCATTCAGATAATCAATGAGATTGGTGGAGAACACTTCCAATCATCTTACATGACAGCCAGAGGACTCCATGCAGAATGACCAAACACCACATATTTTGGGCTAAACCTGTGCTTGCTTGGGCAGCTTCTCTTGCTGCCAGCATAAGTCAAGGCAACTCCTCCTTCCAATCATAAGGAGGCTCAAGGCAATAAGCATGCAACAAGGACTTGAGTCTCATATAACTGTTCAATAGCTCCCTGGTTTTATGGATGGTAAGGAGTAGACACTCTGGATGATCATAGGAATGCCAAAATCCAAAGTGACAATGCTATATTTACAGGCTTTTTTTTACATTACGCAGAAGATGAGCTGCGACATAGTGTGTAGTTAAGAAGATTACAGTAAACAAATACATACTATCTTCCTTGGACTTAGGTAAAGGGCCTACATAGTCAGTGAGATGATGCTCAAAAGTTTGGTCTGCTTCAGGAATAGGCCTCAAAGGGAAAGGCTTAATAGACTCATTAGGTTTACTGGGAAATTGGCAAGTATGACAGATCTTGACATAAGCCAAAACATCCCTTTATAGTCAGGGCCAGAAGAAACAGCCCATCGCTCTTTCATATATTTTCTGTGCACTTAAGTGTCTAGTCACTGCATCATGAGTCATCTTCAAAATGATTTCTAAACCTGGTCAGGACTACAATCTGCAAAATAGTATCACCAACATAACTGACACCATGAGGGACCCACTTTGTAACCAACATGTCATCTTCTACAACCCCAATTCCAATGAAGTTGGGACATTGTGTAAAATGTAAATAAAAACAGAATACAATGATTTGTGAATCCTCTTCAACCTATATTCAATTGAATACACCACAAAGACAAGATATTTAATGTTCAAACTGATAAATTTTATTGTTTTTGTGCTCATTTTGAAATGGATGCCTGCAACACGTTTCAAAAAAGCTGGGACAGTGGTATGTTTACCACTGTGTTACATTACCTTTCCTTCTAACAACACTCAATAAGGATTTGGGAACTGAGGACACTAATTGTTGAAGCTTTGTAGATGGAATTCTCTCCCATTCTTGCTTGATGTACGGCTTCAGTTGTTCAACAGTCCAGGGTCTCCGTTGTCGTATTTTGCACTTCATAATGCGCCACACATTTTCAATGGGCGACAGGTCTGGACTGCAGGCAGGCCAGTCTAATACCTGCACTCTTTTACTTCAAAGCCACCCTGTTGTAACACATGCAGAATGTGGCTTGGCATTGTCTTGCTGAAATAAGCAGGGATGTCCCTGAAAAAGACGTTGCTTGGATGGCAGCATGTGTTGTTCCAAAACCTAGATGTACTTTTCAGCATTGATGGTGCCATCACAGATGTGTAAGTTGCCCATGTCATGGGCATAACACACCCCCATACCATCACAAATGCTGGCTTTTGAACTTAGCGCTAGTAACAATCTGGATGGTGTTTTTCCTCTTTTGTCCAGAGGCCACGACGTCCATGATTTCCAAAAACAATTTGAAATGTGGACTCATCAGACCACAGCACACTTTTCCACTTTGCTTCTATCCATTTCAAATGAGGTCAAGCCCAGAGAAGGCGGTGGCGTTTCTAGATGTTGTTGATGTATGGCTTTCGCTTTACATGGTAGAGTTTTAGCTTGCACTTGTAGATGTACCGACGAACTGTGTTAACTGACAGTGATTTTCTGAAGTGTTCCGGAGCCCACATGGTAAGATCCTTTACACAATGATGTAGTGTTTTAATGTAGTCCTGCCTAGGGATCGAAGGTCACGGGCATTCAATTTTGGTTTTCAGCCTTGCCGCTTATGTGTAGAAAGTTCCCCAGATTCTCTGAATCTTCTGATTATATTATGGATTGTAGATGATGGAATCCCTAAATTCCTTGCAATTGAATGTTGAGAAACATTGTTCTTAAACTGGTGGACTATTTTTTCATGCAGTTGTTCACAAAGTCGTGATCCTGGCCCCATCTTTGCTTGTGAACGGATGAGACTTTTGGGGATGCTCCTTTTATACCCAATCATGAGTGTCCTCAGGTCCCTAACACTTGAGTGTTGTTAGAAGGAAAGGTGATGTAACACAGTGATAAACATACTACTGTCCCAGCATTTTTGAAATGTGTTGCAGGCATCCATTTCAAAATGAGCAAATATTTGCACAAAAACAATAAAGTTTATCAGTTTGAATATTAAATATCTTGTCTTTGTAGTGTATTCAACTGAATATAGATTGAAGAGGATTTGCAAATCATTTTGTATTGTGTTTATATTTACATTTTACACAATGTCCCAACTTCATTGGAATTGTGGTTGCAGAAAACATCTTTGAACTTGTTTATCATGCTCTAAAGCCTGTTGATGCTGCAACAATAGTATCTTCTTCTGCTGTCCAAATGCCAAACCATGTCCAAAGGAAAATGTATTTGCTAAAGATGCAGGACACTGTGAACTATTGACAATATTTTCAAGTGTGCTCATCTACCACTGGAAATACTCAAAGCCCAATAAGTTGTGCTTTTAAAGTTTAGCATATTTTAGTGATTTTCATTCTCTTTTTTTCATTGCAGTCAGTTTTGCAAAACTGCAATTTTCAACAACTGATCCTTACTGAATACCTGCCATCCTACCTCATTTTGATTTTCCATCTGTCTGTTTTTTTTTTAAACTGGCCTTGAGCCAGTTAATACATAACAATATGGCACTTTCTGTTGCAGATTATGCATTTTGCATTATATATAAATAAACTAAAGACATAATAACTGAGTGTCAGTCCGTGTGGGCATTTGACCTTGTCTACATCCAGAAAAGCAGTGCACCAGACCCTCTACAGACTCCCTAAAGGTGGCAAGCCCATATTGAGGTGACATCACATTGTTTCTTTGGGCTGAGCCCAACCGGGTCCCACTGTTGTAGACGCTGCCACCAGGTGCTCACCTGTGAGGTCTCCTCACCCCAGGCCTGGCACCAGAAGGAGGCCCAGGCATCCCTAAACTGGATGCCTTGGTGATCCCCTGGGAAAAGTTTCAGGACTTGGTCGGGGATAGGGGTGTGTGGAATGAGCTGCTTGCTCTGCTGCCACTGCATTTAAAAAAAGAAACTGCTTCCCGTGTCACAGACCAAATGGCCCATCTCTAAAACTCAGTCCGCCTTTTGCATCTGTGCATGCATCATTTCGGACCACAGCAGCATGTCTGAGACACAGTCTCTTCACCCAAAGCAATCAAATGGATTAATGGGATTATTAACCATCAGATGATAAAGGTAAAACCTCTTAAATCATTCTAGAGTCATTTTTAAGCAGAAATAAGGTGAAATTCCATGATGATGCTTTGAAATGTCCAACGCGCAGTGAACGCATCAGCTAGCAGCTCATTTAGCCATTTGCCCTATTGAAGTATCCCATAATCCCTTGTGTGCCAGAGTCGCTGCAGTCAAACATAGAGAATCCACACGATGACAATTGTAAATGAATATTATACTACAAAATGTAATTTTTGATGCTTTTCATCACGTTAATAAGAGACTGCATGCATGATACCCTGAAAACTTACTAAAGCAATTCTAACAAATAATCCGTGTCTGCTACGTTTAATCTGCGTGGAATTTAATAAACGCAAACTGAATTTCAGACATATCATATATATTAGTCTGGAACAAAGAGGACAAACAGTGTTGTAAAGGACAATAATCAAGACGTTAAAGAGCAAACTTCACTTTCTCCCAGAATGACATGAACAGGAAGCGAGCGTAGCTCACAGCAGCTCCCATTGAAAATAACAGAGAGACAACCTGTGATTCTCGCATGTTTACATAAAACAAATACAATAACAACATCTATAAACCCAGAGAATATATTCATGAGAGTTTTAGGCACAATATAAAAATAGTTTTATGTTGCGATGTTAATGGTGTTGTCCGTGATCAGAGGTTAAAGTGCAGCGTGATCAGAGCATCTCAATGCCGTTCTCAGTGTTCTCACAGCGTGGCAACCTGTCCGAGGTTTTGCGGGATTTGAAACGTCAATAGGGCGAATGGTGCTCTGATCGCTTCATCTGTCTTTGCTGATGAAATAATGCTGAATTTATGTGGAAATCATTGGTGTACAAAAACTTCAGATATCTGTCGCTGAGATAGATGATGACTGGTGTGCAGTTTGAAGCAGAAACCAGGTGTTAATCCGTGAACCGCGGCATCAGGGGGACCGATTTTTAGAAGGACTGTTTGGTCTGCGACACTGGCAAAGATCAAGGAATTTGTCTCTGTCAACCTGGTGAGTATAGCTGATTCAGGGAAAGACTCCCATAATCTGGCAGACCCGGAGAAAATCACCCGAGACATTGACATTGTATATTGTATTGACATTGTTTAAATGAGTTTCTGTAGTGGTGGCTGCAAAGTAAATTAGGCTTGTTGATATTAAGGTGCAGGCTCCTACACTATTACATCCAAGACTAGTGAACCATAGAGACTTGTAATAGAAATATTTTACAACATACTGTACATGTGCACAACAACATTCAGGGATACAAATTTGTGCAAAAGTTGTTCATTATCACCTTATGTATCATAAAACACTGCAATCTAAGGTAGACACACAAATACTGTACATACTTATATACATGAATCACATTTGTTTGTGTGTCATCACAACACTCATACAAAAGGAGACTCTAACATTACATATTTTGTTTCTCCAGCAATTTTTAGCAGCTGGTTGTATCAGCAGCAGCCCAGGGAACTGTGAATGTAAGCATTGTTGGTTTTTGCATACCAAACACCGATGACTAACAGGCACACACTGCCTACAAGTAAGTAAGTCCCTTCGGCTGCTCCCTTGTTTGCACTCGGGGTTGCCACTACAAATCCAAGTTGGATCTGCATGTGGAATTGGCACCGGTTAACAATGCTCAATTCAGCACTACCAGCTCCCTTGGTGTTTTCAAATATCATTTAATTTAGGAAATTGTCCCAAGTCACCAGGTAATCCCATTCTTTCACAAGATAATGTTTAGTCATCATTGCTTAGGACTTCAGCGAGTCAAGCAGTACTTGACGCCCACGTAACACCTGGCTGTTGCAGATAGATGATCTGCTTTGGTAGTTGCTAGTCAGAACCCATATTTCTCCCCTTGTGCTGTGGATATGGCGTGGCAACAACTTATTAATGGACATGAGAAGGCACTGGGAGCTCAGCACACAGAAAATAAGAATAAGGGCCCCTTCACACATAGTGCGACATTTGGACGAAGTGCACACTTAGTGTGCATGATGCAGGAATCGTGCAAACCATGTAATGTCGTCTCTGCCTCCAATGTCTCGTATACCTGTTGCTACAACTATTTGCACACACAAGTGAGTGATAGACAAATGCGAACCCATCGCACCCTCTTGCGGCAGGTGCCAGCCAAATTCCAGGTGACACGTACGAGCATCTAACCCTGCTCGCATGGCCAGTCACCTTCATACTTGCAGAAAAATTTGTCTAAGTCCCACACGAGTGTGGCTTTGGTATGTATGCTGAGAAGTGACAGGAGGTGTGTCCTCCCACTGAAGCGGCTGTGGAAATCTATGGATCTTGACAATCCAGCTGGACACCTCGTACTGTGTTTGGACGGACATGGACAAACAACTGCCCACTGTGACGCACATGTCTGTTTGCTGCTATCAAGTGGACATAAATGAAAACATATATCACTGTGGTGACGTGCTGCAGCGAGCGCGTGCACATGGACAGGCTGCTCCCAGGTTGAAATGGACCATCAGATAAGAAGACGCAGCAGGCAATCTCACTGTCACGTCACCCACGTGAGCTCTGTTCCACATGACGCGGTGTCCTGCAGTGCATCATCCACAAGACACGCACGCGCTGCTGGTTGGAGACGTGCCAGCAGATGTGGACATGAATGAGTGAACTGCTTCTCATTCATGTCATTTCATGACTGTATGTGTGTGACCATGGGTCATCACCAGAGGAACAGATGGATCATATTTGTATTGCTCACTTGATAAATGTGGTGTTTTTATATGGTGTGTGATTTTAATTTTTTTTGTAATACTTCCATGTCCTTCCTGATATGAGGCAGATTTCTGCAGCTTTCAAAGAACAGCTCTGTAACTCAGTGGTAAAGTCGCTGACTGGCAATCAGAGCTTTTGAAAGGTGCAAGTTCACATTCAGTGGGTGGTGTGTTTTTCTCTTTTTTTAAATTATTCAACATAAGTGGCGCGATGTGGTTCCACAGGTACCGGCTGTTTTTTATGTATACCACATAAGCAGTGTGATGTGGTTCCACAGGTACCAGCTGGTTTTTAATTTTTTTATTTATACCACATAAGCGGCGCGATGTGGTTCCACAGGTACTGGCTGTTTTTTGTTTTGTTTTTTTTAATACCACGTAAGCGGTGCCATGTGCTGCACCTGGCACTGTTCCTGCTCGAAAGACACCAGCGCATGCACAAACTCTCGCACCGGGTTTGTGCACACCTGCCTGTCAGTGCAATGTTTCATGGGCGATGTTTCATGTGCTAATTTCTAACTGTTTCGCACTGTTTTGCAGTTTTTGTCCAAACGCCGTCCAAACTTCGCACTATGTGTGAAGGGGCCATGACTAATGCCAGCCATACACCGCAACATGATGTGACACAAATGCACATTTCGACAGGCTCATACACAAATGTGCATCATATTGCACTGTATGCAGAGCATCTGCATTACAAGTGTGCATCTTGGTGAGATGAGTCCGGAATGCAGCAGTTCAAGCATGTACAAAACGTCTGCAATGCAAAAGGTGCCATATTTTCTCTATTACATCCTAGCAGGCACTGAGTGATGCTACATAAATGTTATTATGAGCAGAGACACATACAGGAGTAAACAGGCACATGCTTAATATACACACATTTGTTTCTACAAAACAAACATACTAACCTGTGGAGTCTACCTAACTTTTGTAAAGAATATGTGTGAGGTAGAGATGCATGTTTCTGTAGTTATAACCAAAAATAAGAGTAAAATAAAAACCACAAAAAAGAAAAAAGATGCTTATCTTTAAAGGTGTGCACATGAAAGTGACCATGGGGTGTTGGAGTTGTGATAGAGAGAACAAGCGACATAAAAAGTAAGATAAGTCCCTTCAGCTTCTTCCATTCTTACTCTGGGTCGCCATAGCAGATTCGATCTGAATGTTGAATTGGCACAGGTTTTACACCGGATGCCCTTCCTGATGCCACTCCACTTGGAGATTGGGGAGGGTTTGAACTGAAAATCTTCTACACTGAAAACAAGTGCACTAACTGCTTGGCCGCCACCCCTAAGCCTCAAAAAACATATTGTACCCAAAAGCTTATTGCATGAGGTTGAGAAATAATTAATTCTCAAGGTTTGATTAATTTGTGCAAGTCCCTTCGGCTTCTCCCTTTTTTTCACTTTGGCAGTAAATGGGCCAAGTCTTTGGAAAAGGCAAGTTACTGTAATGTATGTACGCTACAACTCCTGGCAATAATTATGGAATCACCGGCCTCGGAGGATGTTCATTCAGTTGTTTAATTTTGTAGAAAAAAAGCAGATCATAGACATGACACAAAACTAAAGTAATTTCAAATGGCAACTTTCTGGTTTTAAGAAACACTATAAGAAATCAAGAAAAAAAGAATTGTGGCAGTCAGTAACGGTTACTTTTTTAGACCAAGCAGAGGGAAAAAAATATGGACTCACTCAATTCTGAGGAATAAATTATGGAATCACCCTGTAAATTTTCATCCCCAAAACTAACACCTGCATCAAATCAGATCTGCTCATAAGTCTGAATCTAAAAAGGAGTGATCACACCTTGGAGAGCTGTTGCACCAAGTGGACTGACATGAATCATGGCTCCAACACGAGAGGTCAATTGAAACAAAGGAGAGGATTATCAAACTCTTAAAAGAGGGTAAATCATCACGCAATGTTGCAAAAGATGTTGGTTGTTCACAGTCAGCTGTGTCTAAACTCTGGACCAAATACAAACAACATGGGAAGGTTGTTAAAGGCAAACATACTGGTAGACCAAGGAAGACATCAAAGCATCAAGACAGAAAACTTAAAGCAATATGTCTCAAAAATCAAAAATGCACAACAAAACAAATGAGGAACGAATGGGAGGAACCTGGAGTCAATGTCTGTGACCGAACTTTAAGAAACCGCCTAAAGGAAATGGGATTTACATACAGAAAAGCTAAACGAAAGCCATCATTAACACCTAAACAGAAAAAAACAAGGTTACAATGGGCTAAGGAAAAGCAATCGTGGACTGTGGATGACTGGATGAAAGTCATATTCAGCGATGAATCTCAAATCTGCATTGGGCAAGGTGATGATGCTGGAACTTTTGTTTGGTGCCATTCCAATGAGATTTATAAAGATGACTGCCTGAAGAGAACATGTAAATTTCCACAGTCATTGATGATATGGGGCTCCATGTCAGGTAAAGGCACTGGGGAGATGGCTGTCATTACAACATCAATAAATGCACAAGTTTACGCTGATATTTTGGACACTTTTCTTATCCCATCAATTGAAGGGATGTTTGGGGATGATGAAATCATTTTTCAAGATGATAATGCATCTTGCCATAGAGCAAAAATTGTGAAAACATTCCTTGCAAAAAGACACATAGGGTCAATGTCATGGCCTGCAAATAGTCCGGATCTTAATCCAATTGAAAATCTTTGGTGGAAGTTGAAGAAAATGGTCCATGACAAGGCTTCAACCTGTAAAGCTGATCTGGCAACAGCAATCAGAGAAAGTTGGAGCCAGATTGATGAAGAGTACTGTTTGTCACTCATTACGTCCATGCCTCAGAGACTGCAAGCTGTTATAAAAGCCAGAGGTGGTGCAACAAAATACTAGTGATGTGTTGGAGCGTTCTTTTGTTTTTCATGATTCCATCATTTATTCCTCAGAATTGAGTGATTCCATGGCCAGTAACACTGGTTTGGGTCAGGCATATGGTAATCTGTTCAAAAACTGTCTAAGCTTGTCTGAGGAGAAAACACAGGAGAGTAATCAACAGGTCAGGCAGAGTTCAGTAAACAACAGTACTCAATAGCAACAGTCTTTCAAGGAGTTACGAAGTAGAATTATCCAAACACAGTTTGAGTTCAGTAACTGTCAATTCTCCACACAGTCCAAAATGGCAGGTGAAAGACAGAAATCCAGGATGGCAACAAGACTCTATAACAGGGGTCACCAACCCTGTTCCTGGAGGGCACCCATCCTGCATGTTTTCCAAGTCTACCTACTCAAGTCACACCTGATTTTTTTTAAAGTGGTGTTTTCCAGCTCTTGATTGGCTGAGCACACCTGATAGGTAATTTCCTGGGAGTGGAGACGGAGAGTTGGAATAGATGCAGGGCAGGTGTCCTCCAGGAACAGGTTTGATGACCCCTGGTCTATAACATGGGGGCAAAATCACTTGACATTAAATGCTAGAGAGCATTGGAAAACCTAATACAATCTGGTGACTAGGAGACAGTCAATCAGTATTTATAAAGGATGTGGAGTAATTAAACCAGGGGTGCCCAAGTTCAGTCCACGAGATCTACCTTCCTGATATTCTTTGTTGTCTCCCTGTTCCAACACACCTGAATCCAATGAAAGACGAACTTGGGCACCCCTGAATTAAACTATCAGCGACAGTTCAGACAAAATGTGCACTGCTGCACAACTCCTGCTTCTTGTTCTCTGCACACATAAAAGCACACGTTTTTGCTGTGTTCTTTGTTTTTTATGCAATATGGTCCTGCATTACATTGATGTAAACTGTGACCCTTAATTGGAATAAGTGGGTATAGAAAATTAATGGATGTATGATTACGTTAATGCATGGTATTACATTAAGGTGCAAGCAGAGGGTCACCCCTGTGAGTCTAGTCTGCTTGAGGTTTCTTCCTCAGAGGGAGTTTTTCCTTACCACTGTCACCTGTGTGCTTGCTCTGGGGGTTGATAGTAGGGTTAGACCTTACTAGAGTGCCTTGATTAGAGAGAGTGGGGACATGATGAGTCGAAAAAAAATTGGTCACGAGACTCATGGTGCCATATTGGGTTCAAAATAGTGTCCGCTGTTAATCTGTCTGCATGTAAATCCAGCTTCTTTTTTTTTTTTTTTTGAAAATGCTGGGTTGCTGTGCATTTGGATGCACAAATAGACACAGTAAGGGCTTCAAGATGTACAGATTTCCTTCAGATCCGAACAGAAGAAAAATTTGGGAAAATAAAGTCAGCGGTGTGGAATGGAAGCCGACATCATCACCAAAGCTTTGAGAGGTAAATTTATTGTTCAGTCCCATGTACAGTAAAACTCACCTAAACCATTGTTGTATAAACCAGATATTCACAGTCACTGGACAAAAAAAGTCCCAAAGTTTTTGTATTGTTTTCCATGTAATAAACATGGTATATAACGGATTTTGTAAAAGAGATTTTTCGCTCACATCCGATAAAATGTCCTGTCAAATTGCAATGTATTTACATTAAAACTCCCGAGCAGTCTGGACGTGCAGAGGCACAAATTAAAGTTCAGCTCTGACACCGATTTGAGGAAAGTGAGACCGGAGTCATTTCTGTGGTTAAAAGTCTGACCGTTTATTTTTTGTATTTCTCTAGTTAAGCTGAAATAACTTTAGTTAAGTTGAAATAACTTTTAAAAACCTATATACATCACTTTTTCTCGTTGAGTCAGCGGTACATTTTTTAGAGTGTGTGTGTGTGTGTGTGTGTGTGTGTGTGTGTGTGTGTGTGTGAGAGTGAGTGATAAGCCTCGTAGGAAAGCACCCAGCTGGTTTATGTGCTGAGACTAATATGCATGCAATAACAAATTATACTAAATATGGTCAATGAAGACAATATGTGGAGGAAGAATTTTTGAAGAGTGAGTTCAGGAGCTTTGCTTGAAAGTTTTCATGAACCTGCCAAATGGTTTGAGCAGTAGAGATTTGTTTGAGATGATTTCACAGACATGATTAATACTACTACAACAACTGTCTTTCTGTTGATTTCACCTCTCAAGAGAGGCCACTCTTCAAACGCGGCCAGCAGCCCACTCAAAAGGAGAAAATCCTCTCAACAGTGGCCATGTAATGGAAATTCCCAACCGGGTTGTCCCACAGAAGTCGCGTCAAAACTCTCCCACGAACATGAGCTTGCGAGATTACTCCAGTAAACAAAAGAACAAAGAAAAATGTCTGCTGTTGGCAAAACATCCGCATCTTGGAAAAGAAAATGTTTAACCTTGGAAGAAAAGGTGAAAGTCATTCGTTTGATTGAGAGAAGAGAAAGTTCACGAAAGTTAGCTGTTGATTTCAGTGTTGGTAAAACACAGAGGAACAACAGTCATACAAATGCTGAAGATGCACTACAGGAAGAAACTCTTGCACGATGTGTTGATGGTAATGGATAATATTTCCAAAGTATCAGATGTTGCCAGCCAAGTTAAAGATTTTATGTGCTTAACTGTTTGGTGGACTGATCTTGTTTTGATTTTACATCATTTTTGTGACTTTAAAGGGACACTTTACTCATCAATGTTAACCCCTAAAATAAGAGATTATATATTGAAATAGTGACATCTTAAATAAAAACAAGATTTGCAATAGATTCCCTTAATTTTTATGATTTTTAAAAAACTGACCAGCCTTCCATGTGCTACATGTATGAAGTGCTGATTTTGCACAGCCTGGTGTACATACGTACATGTATAAATACTGCAGTAAAACACCTGAAAATCTTACACTTAAATTTTAATATGACATCAGAAAGTAGGAAATTATAATTCTTGCTCTTATTTATGAATATTTTTCAAATCATTAGCCTATTTTTGAGATTTTATCTCTATACATGTGTTTACATTCAACAGTGCGTTAAGAGCACTTGTGATGTCATAGCACAGGCAACTGGAGGAAACTTCATTTTAAAATTTCTCAAAAAATAAATTCTAATAATTATCAGAAACTGTATTTCAAGGTTAATATGATCTTTATCTTTTGGAAACTGCTATTTTAATACAAGTGGAGGGTCCCTTTAAAGGATAGAATTCTTGTGATGTGATATTTTGAACTTTTGAACTAGTCAATAAATCTGATGGTTTTCCCCATACTTCATGCTTCTAGCAATATGTTATCGAGTACTGTACACATGCTGGATTTTGTCTCCCCTCAACAAAGTCCACCCCTCTGACATGGCCACTTTTATTCTGCAGTACAGGTGGCCTTAATAGAGGGGGACCACTGTAGTTTTTATGCAGTCTATGTTGATTTTCTCAAAGCATTTGATCTAGTTGACCAAGGAGTGCTCTGTGATATCCTGAGAACATGTGGAAGACCAAATAAGTCTTATCTTTTTCTTGGTGAATTTTGGCACTCATCAACGATATGTTCTTGGTTCCAAGCTATTCAATGCTTCACTTATGTTAGCTGTAACGTTCATGTCTCTGGGTCCTCAGCCTTTAACATCAAGAGAAGCATGGGAAGAACTTTTGGAGTCACGGGGCTGCTGGACAGAGGTGTTTGTTGATTCTTACTGTATACCTCTAAAAGAGAATGAAAATCCAAGGTTTAGGGGGGTCCTCTTGCTTCTTGTCTTACTGTATAGTTACGAGACTTGGATGCTAATTAGTGACTTAAGGCAAAAGTGGATGTCATCTGTGCTTTGTTGCTGGAGGACCCTTGTGTACAGCTGGAATTAAGCTGTGTCATCTTTTAGGACGTATCACGACAGATCTGATGCTGTCAATTAAAATCCATAATTTAGTGTCCATAGATCTATTGGTATACAATTTTTTTTTTGTTTGTTTGTTTTTTTACCATGTTGAACATAATTCAACCTCAGCCAAAGCTAATTTTTACTGACACTATAAGTACAGTATAGTAGCACTATAAATCTGATATTTACAATAAGTGAAATCATGGATTGAACCAAGCCTGGAACATGCTCTCACTTCATTTACAGTGTAATGAACATATTTCTTTGGAGGCGCAGCACAGCAGAGATTTGTTCCTTCATACTGTAGCTTGTTTGACACTCTCATAAAGTCCCCACAGGAAAAGATATAGGTTTAAGCCGGTGCACACTATATCTGCCCTAATTTAAGAAAAATGGGAGGCGCTGAGGGAACATTAAGAACTCAACTTACTGTATTAATCCACAGAGTTATGTCTGAAGTTTCTCTACTTTTTTATCTCCACTTGCTTTTCATTCTGTATTTTTCATTTTATTATGCTCATGCTTATTGTAGGTGGTATGACAAAGGATGAATGAAATGTTATAAGACTAAAGACTAAAATCCAAGAATAGCACTTAAATAATAAGAATTTTAAACCGTACTCCCCAAATAACCAATTTCTTGATTTAATATTTGGACTGAGATTAGTTGGATTTATACACAAACAGCAGATTTTTTTTTAAATCAGTGAATGAAATCACTTGCCGTTTGGTATGCTTTTGTATTTTGGATCAAGGATAAATGCCACAAAAATGGAAAGGTGATAGGACTAACATTTTTGGAGAAATTTGGGATGCTAGCTAACAACAGTGAACAATGAATGTTGAAAATTAAATTCTGGACTCGCACGCCATTCCAGCAGAGGGCGGTAAAATATCTATATATTAAAAGCCAAGCGGTATCTGTGCATGTGCGTGCATGTGTATAACTTTGATCACAGACAAACTGGGAAGAGCTGACAACTGCCGTTTGGTATGCTTATGTATTTTGGTCACAGAGGAATGCCGCCAAAACAGAACTTTGATAGGATTAATATTTTTGGAGAAACTACCAATATTAGCTAACAACACTGAACAATGAATGTTGAAAATGACATTCTGGACTGCATGTGTGTGTGCTTGTGTGATTTTATTTAGTAAGTTCAACATAAGTACATAGTATAATTGGAATTACATTAAAAATACATGGATGAGACAAGAACGTGAAAAGACTTATTTCCATTATGGTCCATTTAAAAATCAAATAAAGAAGAAGCAATAATAATAATAATAATAATAATAATAATAATAATAATAATAATAATAGTGTGTATAAGATAACAAGAACCTAAACAATTTATAAATACATTAAGACAGTAAAGTAAGAGTAAAAAACAAAAAAAAAACAAAATCCGTAATTAACAGGAAATAAAAGGGTTGAGTTCCTCCTCAAAAACTGTTGAGGTCTAAGGTTTACGTTCTAAAAACAATCTGGACTCATACTCTATTCCAACTCATTATAAAATTTTGTTTAATTTATTACACCCTTGAAAAATGTCAGCTACAAATACTACCCAATCTAGAGCCCTTGGATCCCACGGGCAAAACCCTAGTTATATTTATATTCATGTTTAAATTAAACATATTCAGGTTTGGATTAAAACATCTCAGTATTCATTACCTTTGATGTTTTAAAACATCTCAGTATTCATTACCTTTCTCAGCCACATGAGGTGTGCAGCCAGTACATTCTGAGTGCCGGTCCCAAGCCCAGATAAATGAGGAGAGTTGCGTCAGGAAGGGCATCCGGCGTAAAACAAGCCAACCCAACTATGCAGACTAACAATCAAATTTCCATACCGGATCGGTCGAGGACCGGGTTAACAAATTTATTTTGCACTAAAAATAAATTGCTAAATAATAATTTGTTTTCCACGTGTTCATATCAGAACAAATGCATGTATGCATCTACTTAAATTCAGGGTCAAGTCAACAGTCAAATGGTTAAAAATCATTTCACACAGACGCTGGGAAGGGTGAAGGCAATGGTCGGTCGGCCCTGGCGGTGAGGTGTCCCTTATTTATTTTTCAGAGAGTTGGCAACCCTAATTAGGAATGAACATATCAGAGGGACAGCTCAGGTGGGACGGTTCGGAGACAAAGTCAGAGAGGTGAGACTGAGATGGTTTGGACATGTGCAAAGGAAGGACCCAGGTTATATAGGGAAAAGGATGCTGAGGATGGACCCCCAGGCAGGAGGAGAAGAGGGAGGCCAAAGAGGAGGTTTATGGATGTGATGAGGGAGGACATGCAGGTGGTTGGTGTGACAGAGGAAGATACAAAGGACAGGGTGAGATGGAAAGGATTGATCTGCTGTGGCGACCCCTAACGGGAACAGCCGAAAGACAAAGAAGAAGAAGTATTCATTACCTTTATATTCATTTAGGTTTCATATTCTGCTAGCCTTTCAGTTAACTTTATTTAGAAATTTAGCATTAGTTAAATTTTCTTTTTTCTTCTTTGTTTTAGTTACACAATTTCGCTTCTTTGGCAACAGGGAGTCATGCTCCCTTTCCTTTTTTTGTGACAAACAATATATATGATCCCCCATTTCAGAAACGTTTGAGTTTTCTAATGTGTTAGCCGTGCTAGCAACCAGTACACAATGAACAGGGGAGTAACCACTCTTCTTTTTTCATCTTCTAGCTACTGCATAATATAACACATAATTGTGCACTCCTCAGTTTGAGCTGATCTCTCGAGCTAAGCAAAGCACAGTTGCAAAGGATCTAAAGGTTTACGGCTCATTACATATAACCACGGGCTGAAATAGAACACGCATTTCATTTAATGCTAAATTGGCTGCTGTTGAAGAATATCAGATGGAATATTTATGTGTTTTTTTCATCCTAGTGGAGCTTGTCCAAATACTATTCACTTTCTCGCTGTTTCTCTTGTTCTGCACTGTACAAGCACTAATCAATATTGTGGTGCTGATTTACCTCTAAACGGTGAAGTTCAGGTGTTTAGCAAATACCCTCCAGAGTTCACCTTTTCAGTTTCAGCTATTGTGAAGTCAAACGGAGGAGCAATTCTCACACTTGTATGTACAAATTGGAGACTGAAACCTAGTACATTAATGGACCGTTGTAATGCACTCCCTCATTATACTTAGTAGACTCTGACTGTCTGAACAGCAATAATCACTCTGCAACAATAACTTCCACACAAGTGTCCCTGGATCATTAAAGCCAGAGACCAGTTAATGGTTTGGAAAGGCTTGAATAATCAACTATATAAGGGAACTGCATTTTTTTTTCTAACTCCCTCGATCTTTTTCTAGCCATTAGTTACATTCACCACATTGATTCTCGATAGCTTACAACAGGGCTGTGTAATTCGACCCAGCGAGGCTTACGGGACTTTGTAAATCCTCTTTTAGCATGTTTTTTTTTTAAATGCTGATCCTTTGCTAATGGTATGGACTCATTTAGCCAACTTCAATGCCTTGTTTAGTGCAACGTAATGACATCACATTGCACCTGCCCATTTGTAAAAGTTACTTACTCCTTCAGTCATGTTAAGTGTGTGTGAGTGTATATATATATATATATATATATATATATATATATATATATATATATATATATATATATATATATATATATATATATATATATATACACTCACACACACACACTAATTATAGTTGCTTGTACTTTGTAATGTGACATAATCCTGATGACAGGTAATCCATTTCTACCCAACCCTCTCTCTCTCTCTGTGTGTGTGTGTGTGTGTATGTGCTTTGAAGAGAACATTTTAGCCGTCTCTAATCTTGTCCTCTCTCAGACTCTTTCCTTCACTCATGCACAGGTGGAACAGAGTGTTCCTTCATTGCAGAGCATTTATCCTTTTATCTGACATAAATTTGTACTAATAGGCCGTTGAACAGAATAGAAATGAGGTCTGTTCCATTTTGATCAAGGCAAATGTTATTATGGGATTATGAGAAGTATTTTAGATTAAATGTGGTTGGTGGGGTTAGTCTGAAGGCTGAGTTGTTCAAAAATGTTATGAGATTGTGGAGTGCCCACCTCATACCGCCACACCCATCAATCAATCAATCAATCAATTTTATTTATATAGCGCCAAATCACAACAAACAGTTGCCCCAAGGCGCTTTATATTGTAAGGCAAGGCCATACAATAATTACGTAAAAACCCCAACGGTCAAAACGACCCCCTGTGAGCAAGCACAGTGGGAAGGAAAAACTCCCTTTTAACAGGAAGAAACCTCCAGCAGAACCAGGCTCAGGGAGGGTCAGTCTTCTGCTGGGACTGGTTGGGGCTGAGGGAGAGAACCAGGAAAAAGACATGCTGTGGAGGGGAGCAGAGATCAATCACTAATGATTAAATGCAGAGTGGTGCTACAGAGCAAAAAGAGAAAGAAACACTCAGTGCATCATGGGAACCCCCCAGCAGTCTAAGTCTATAGCAGCATAACTAAGGGATGGTTCAGGGTCACCTGATCCAGCCCTAACTATAAGCTTTAGCAAAAAGGAAAGTTTTAAGCCTAATCTTAAAAGTAGAGAGGGTGTCTGTCTCCCTGATCTGAATTGGGAGCTGGTTCCACAGGAGAGGAGCCTGAAAGCTGAAGGCTCTGCCTCCCATTCTACTCTTACAAACCCTAGGAACTACAAGTAAGCCTGCAGTCTGAGAGCGAAGCGCTCTATTGGGGTGATATGGTACTATGAGGTCCCTAAGATAAGATGGGACCTGATTATTCAAAACCTTATAAGTAAGAAGAAGAATTTTAAATTGTATTCTAGAATTAACAGGAAGCCAATGAAGAGAGGCCAATATGGGTGAGATATGCTCTCTCCTTCTAGTCCCCGTTAGTACTCTAGCTGCAGCATTTTGAATTAACTGAAGGCTTTTCAGGGAACTTTTAGGACAACCTGATAATAATGAATTACAATAAATTAGTTTTTCAGCATCACTCTGAGACAAGACCTTTCTAATTTTAGAGATATTGCGCAAATGCAAAAAAGCAGTCCTACATATTTGTTTAATATGCGCATTGAATGACATATCCTGATCAAAAATGACTCCAAGATTTCTCACAGTATTACTAGAGGTCAGGGTAATGCCATCCAGAGTAAGGATCTGGTTAGACACCATGTTTCTATGATTTGTGGGGCCAAGTACAATAACTTCAGTTTTATCTGAGTTTAAAAGCAGGAAATTAGAGGTCATCCATGTCTTTATGTCTGTAAGACAATTCTGCAGTTTAGCTAATTGGTGTGTGTCCTCTGGCTTCATGGATAGATAAAGCTGGGTATCATCTGCGTAACAATGAAAATTTAAGCAATGCCGTCTAATAATACTGCCTAAGGGAAACATGTATAAAGTGAATAAAATTGGTCCTAGCACAGAGCCTTGTGGAACTCCATAATTAACCTTAGTCTGTGAAGAAGATTCCCCATTTACATGAACAAATTGTAATCTATTAGATAAATATGATTCAAACCACCGCAGCGCAGTGCCTTTAATACCTATGGCATGCTGTAATCTCTGTAGTAAAATTTTATGGTCAACAGTATCAAAAGCAGCACTGAGGTCTAACAGAACAAGCACAGAGATGAGTCCACTGTCCGAGGCCATAAGAAGATCATTTGTAACCTTCACTAATGCTGTTTCTGTACTATGATGAATTCTAAAACGTGACTGAAACTCTTCAAATAGACCATTCCTCTGCAGATGATCAGTTAGCTGTTTTACAACTACCCTTTCAAGAATTTTTGAGAGAAAAGGAAGGTTGGAGATTGGCCTATAATTAGCTAAGATAGCTGGGTCAAGTGATGGCTTTTTAAGTAATGGTTTAATTAATGCCACCTTAAAAGCCTGTGGTACATAACCAAATAATAAAGATAGATTGATCATATTTAAGATCGAAGCATTAAATAATGGTAGGGCTTCCTTGAGCAGCCTGGTAGGAATGGGGTCTAATAGACATGTTGATGGTTTGGATGAAGTAACTAATGAAAATAACTCAGACAGAACAATCTGAGAGAAAGAGTCTAACCAAATACCGGCATCACTGAAAGCAGCCAAAGATAACGATACGTCTTTGGGATGGTTATGAGTAATTTTTTCTCTAATAGTTAAAATTTTATTAGCAAAGAAAGTCATGAAGTCATTACTAGTTAAAGTTAAAGGAATACTCCGCTCAATAGAGCTCTGACTCTTTGTCAGCCTGGCTACAGTGCTGAAAAGAAACCTGGGGTTGTTCTTATTTTCTTCAATTAGTGATGAGTAGTAAGATGTCCTAGCTTTACGGAGGGCTTTTTTATAGAGCAACAGACTCTTTTTCCAGGCTGAGTGAAGATCTTCTAAATTAGTGAGACGCCATTTCCTCTCCAACTTACAGGTTATCTGCTTTAAGCTGCGAGTTTGTGAGTTATACCACAGAGTCAGACACTTCTGATTTAAAGCTCTCTTTTTCAGAGGAGCTACAGCATCCAAAGTTGTCTTCAATGAGGATGTAAAACTACTGACGAGATACTCTATCTCACTTACAGAGTTTAGGTAGCTACTCTGCACTGTGTTGGTATATGGCATTAGAGAACATAAAGAAGGAATCATATCCTTAAACCTAGTTACAGTGCTTTCTGAAAGACTTCTAGTGTAATGAAACGTATTCCCCACTGCTGGGTAGTCCATCAGAGTAAATGTAAATGTTATTAAGAAATGATCAGACAGAAGGGAGTTTTCAGGGAATACTGTTAAGTCTTCATTTTCCATACCATAAGTCAGAACAAGATCTAAGATATGATTAAAGTGGTGGGTGGACTCATTTACATTTTGAGCAAAGCCAATTGAGTCTAATAATAGATTAAATTGAGTGCTGAGGCAGTCATTCTCAGCATCTGTGTGGATGTTAAAATCACCCACTATAATTATCTTATCTGAGCTAAGCACTAAGTCTGTTGTGTGGGCCGCCAGAAGAGGAGGTACTGCTGGCCCACCACCAGAGGGCGCCCTGTCTGGAGTGCGGGCTCCAGGCACCAGAGGGCGCAGCCGCCTCACAGGAGCAGCCAGGGTGACAGCTGTCACGCATCACCTGCAACAGCTGTTACCAATCACCTGATCAGCAGGGGTACATCAGCAGGACGACGTCTCCACCTCTTTGCCGAGATATCGCTCTACCTGGAAGGTAACGTTCTCAGCTGACTGTGTGATCTTTCGACAGTAACCTTTTGTGACTTTTGTGCATTGTATAGCAGACTCTTTTTCCAACGAGAGGTGGAGGTAGTTTTCCTGCCGTGTGGATTGCTGGGTGCAAACGCGCCCACATTTAATTGTTTTTTGTTCCTCGCCAGCAGTACCAGGTCCGACACACGGAGGCAGTGGCCACCTGGCAGTTCGGGACTTGGCGGCTCCAGTACTCCCGGGGTCTGGTGGCGGAGGAAATCGTGTGGTTCCAGTTCTGCTTTGGACAGACGTCTTCTATCTTCAAGCCTGCCCACACGACACCTTTTGTGATTTGGCTTTTTGTCTATTGTTGTAATCTGTTGTGTATGTTGTGCCCATTCACAACAGTAAAGTGTTGTTATTTGACTTCCTCCATTGTCCGTTCATTTGCGCCCCCTGTTGTGGGTCCGTGTACCTACACTTTCCCAACAAAGTCAGACAAAAGGTCTGAAAATTCACAGAGAAACTCACAGTAACGACCAGGTGGACGATAGATAATAACAAATAAAACTGGTTTTTTGGACTTCCAATTTGGATGGACAACACTAAGAGTCAAGCTTTCAAATGAATTAAAGCTCTGTCTGGGTTTTTGATTAATTAATAAGCTGGAATGGAAGATTGCTGCTAATCCTCCGCCTCGGCCCGTGCTACGAGCATTCTGGCAGTTAGTGTGACTCAGGGGAGTTGACTCATTTAAACTAACATATTCATCCTGCTGTAACCAGGTTTCTGTAAGGCAGAATAAATCAATATGTTGATCAATTATTATATCATTTACTAACAGGGACTTAGAAGAGAGAGCCCTAATGTTTAATAGACCACATTTAACTGTTTTAGTCTGTGGTGCAGTTGAAGGTGCTATATTATTTTTTTCTTTTTGAATTTTTATGCTTAAATAGATTATTGCTGGTTATTGGTGGTCTGGGAGCAGGCACCGTCTCTACGGGGATGGGGTAATGAGGGGATGGCAGGGGGAGAGAAGCTGCAGAGAGGTGTGTAAGACTACAACTCTGCTTCCTGGTCCCAACCCTGGATAGTCACGGTTTGGAGGATTTAAGAAAATTGGCCAGATTTCTAGAAATGAGAGCTGCTCCATCCAAAGTGGGATGGATGCCGTCTCTCCTAACAAGACCAGGTTTTCCCCAGAAGCTTTGCCAATTATCTATGAAGCCCACCTCATTTTTTGGACACCACTCAGACAGCCAGCAATTCAAGGAGAACATACGGCTAAACATGTCACTCCCGGTCCGATTGGGGAGGGGCCCAGAGAAAACTACAGAGTCCGACATTGTTTTTGCAAAGTTACACACTGATTCAATGTTAATTTTAGTGACCTCCGATTGGCGTAACCGGGTGTCATTACTGCCGACGTGAATTACAATCTTACCAAATTTACACTTAGCCTTAGCCAGCAGTTTCAAATTTCCTTCAATGTCGCCTGCTCTGGCCCCCGGAAGACAATTGACTATGGTTGCTGGTGTCGCTAACTTCACATTTCTCAAAACAGAGTCGCCAATAACTAGAGTTTGATCCTCGGCGGGTGTGTCGTCGAGTGGGGAAAAACGGTTAGAAATGTGAACGGGTTGGCGGTGTACACGGGGCTTCTGTTTAGGGCTACGCTTCCTCCTCACAGTCACCCAGTCGGCCTGCTTTCCCGGCTGCTCAGGATCTGCCAGAGGGAAACTAACAGCGGCTAAGCTACCTTGGTCCACACCGACTATAGGGGCCTGGCTAGCTGTAGAATTTTCCACGGTGCGGAGCCGAGTCTCCAATTCGCCCAGCCTGACCTCCAAAGCTACGAATAAGCTACACTTATTACAAGTACCATTACTGCTAAAGGAGGCCGAGGAATAACTAAACATTTCACACCCAGAGCAGAAAAGTGCGGGAGAGACAGGAGAAGCCGCCATGCTAAACCGGCTAAGAGCTAGTAGCTGCGCTAAGCTAGCGGATTCCTAAAAACACACAAAGTGAATAATGTGTAAATAATTTAGAGGTGATTCAGCAGACGGAGTGCTTTAGTTAAGGCACGTGAAGATTAAGATTAAACAGCTAACAGATACAGCAAAACACCGCTGTGCTCCGGAACAGGAAGTGATACAATACCGCAGTGAGAGCCAACCACCAGTAGAGGCAAGCAAGAGCAAGGATGAAGTCTACAAACAAAACCCGAGCATATGCTTTAGCAAGTGAAAGCTGCTTTGAGATCATGAATCACCCATCCGTGTTTACAGTCTAGACCAGCCACTCCCATACTGAAGGTCAGGGCCCATGTTCTGGGGCCTATCCAAACATTTCATTTTCACATTTTGTTTGACACATGAAACTAAGATGAAGTAATCCTATGCATATTATCTTAACCCTCAAGCGACCAAGCTATAAATCTTGCTATTCCATGTCTGTTGGCTATGCTTCCTTGCAAAACAGTAAAATACAATGATTAGAGTTGGCAAATTACAATACCATACGAATACAAGACCATCTGAATCTATGATGTTGAAAATCTCATCGATCTTCCCTGGTGATAAGTGATCCCGCACTAGTTTGGATTATACTTGACACACCTATCGGCCGATCCTTCCAAAATTCTATGAGCAAATGCAGGACGAACAGATTGACAAATTCATTGTAGGAAACTTTTTTCCGATTAAAATTGGTGCACAAAAATATATTACAGGGGTCATAAATGATCCCACTCGGTCGCTTGAGGGTTAAACTAGCTCAGATAAATGAAGAGTAGAATTTTAATTTTGACTCACTCTGGGGAAATCTCCATGGACTGCAGGGACAGATTTGCTGACAGCAGAGGAAAGCCACAAGCCAAAATTGTTTCGGGGGTATGCAAGTCCAAAAGGCTAATAACCCAAGAGCGCTTCCTGACTGCCCATGCACAAACTCTGAGCCTTGCTCTCCTTTGGCTACCAAACACTGACAAAATCCAGGTAGGGTGATTATGCGTGTTACAAGAGACATGTACTCTATCTTTCATTTGAAAGGTGCCATAAAAGCCGGTGTGATATTCATACAGTTGTACGAGGTCTGTTAGAAAACTATCCAACCTTTTTATTTTTTTAAAAAACTATATGGATTTGAATCATGTGTGCTTGCATCAGCCAAGCTTGAACCTTGAACACGGATGTACTATTTGTTGTGCGCCTTTGCGGCTCCGTCCCGATGCGCAAATTCCTCCGCACATCTTTCATTACAAAATCTCCTGTAACAGTGGAATGTGCCTCAAAAGTGATGATGTACACCTCTTCTGCAATTTCTCTGGTAGTCAGATGACGTCCCCGATCAACACAGTGTTCACTTTGGAAATGATCTGGTCGTTTCAGCCTGCCGATGGCCGCTCGGAGCGCGGCACGCCCTCCGCCGCTGTGGGCCGTCTTTAATCCGGTTGTAATTCTCCTTAATCTGTGTGATGCCCAGAGTATCCTCACCGAAAGCCATCTGAATCTTCCGAATGGTTTCCACCTGGCTGTCTCTCACAGTTTCTGGAAGAATTTGATTCAGCGCTGCTCCAATCGCTCAGCCATTTCCCTGACAATGAAAATCCGACGAGGGGGGTGGACCAGTGCTCACTCAAAGCCTGCCCACAGGCGAATGACGCAACCGACAGGCGTGAAAAAACTCACGCATGCGCACAAAGGTTCAAGCTTAGTTGATACAAGCGCACATGATTCAAATCCATATAGTTTTTGAAAAAAATAAAAAGGTCGGATACTTTTCTAACAGACCTCGTATTTAAAGATTTGGGCACCCCTGATGATTTCCATGATATTCCTTTATAAATCATTGGTTGTTTGGATCACCAATTTTAGTTAAAAATATCATATAGCAGACAAACAAAGTGAAGTGAAATGAAGTTTATAGGATTTACAGAATGTGTGCAATAATTATTTAAACAAAATTCAGCAGGTGCATACATTTGGGCACCCCAACAGAAAAAAATAGATCAATATTTAGTAGATCCTCCTTCTGCAAAAATACCAGTCTCTAAACACTTCCTAAAGCTTCCAATGAGAGTCTGGATTCTGTTTGAAGTATTTTGGACCATTCTTCTTCACAAAACATTTCTAGTTCAGTCAGGTTTGTTGGTTTCCAAGCATGGACAGCCTGCTTAAAATCACACCACAGATTTTCAATAATATTCAGGTCTGGGGACTGAGATAGCCATTTCAGAACGTTGTACTTGTTCCTCTGCATGAATGCCTTAGTAGATTTTGAGCAGTGTTTAGGGTCGTTGTCTTGTTGAAAGATCCAGCCCCGAAGCAACTTCAACTTTGTCACTGATTCATGAACATTGTTCTCAAGAATCTGCTGATATTGACTGGAATCCATGTGACCCTCAACATTAACCAGATTCCCAGTACCTGCACTGGCCACACAGCCACACAGCATGATGGAACCACCTCCAAATTTAACTGTAGATAGCAAACGTTTTTCTTGGAATGCTGTGTTCTTTTTCAGCCATGCATACCACCCCTTGTTATGTCCAAATAACTCAATTTTAGTTTCATCAGTCCACAGCACCTTATTCCAAAATGAAGCTGGCTAGTCAAATGTGCTTTAGCATACCTCAAGCAACTCTGTTTGTGGTGTGTATGCAGAAAAGGCTTCCTCTGCATTACAGCATCATACAGCATCTCTTCGTGCAAAGTGCGCTGTATAGTTGAATGATGTACAGAGACACTATCTGCAGCAAGATCATGTTGTAGGTCTTTGCGGCAGGTCTGTGGGTTGATTATGACTTTTGCAACATTTTCAAATGGCCACCTTAAATACCCTTTCTCATGTCTGGATTCCAATTTTTGATTCAATAATTAGTGCTAAATGTATTCAAATCAATAAAATGACAAGGGTGCCCAAATGTATGCACCTGCCCAATTTTGTTTAAATAATTATTGTACACTTTCTGTAAATACTAGAAACTTCATTTCACTTTTCAAATATCAGTGTGTTCATCTGCTATATGATATATTTAACTGAAATTTCTGATCCAGACAACGAATGATTTATAAAGGAAAATCATGAAAATTATCAGGGGTGCCCAAACCTTTGCATGCAACTGTATATGGCATTTTGCCATTTTTACCATTAAAGCCTGTGGGAAAGGTCCTTAATCCCCTAGTTGCTCCCGGTGTACAGTAAGCACCTTGCATGACAGCACCCTGATATTGGTGTGTGAGTGTGTCTGTGTGACTGCGAGACATAATTTTAAAGTTCTTTGAGCTTCTGATGAAGATGAAAAACTGCTATATAAAATGCAGTCCATGTTTACACAGGTTGACTTAGTAGATAATTTTTTATCCAATCCTATAATGCATAGCACATGCAGAGATGTGCATTTTTCTTATCATGAGCTTGGGTAGTGTCTGGGGTAGTATCACTCCAGCTTACTGAGGCTTATTTCCCAGTAACTACCTCGCTTGTCAACTTCCAAAGACGGTGCATGTTGGAAGGGTGACATCAATGCACCAGCCCAGTACTGTGTATATGTGTGTGTGTGTGTGTGTGTGCATGTATGTATGCATTTGTTATTATTATGTATTTTATTATGGCTGACAAAATAGCACATTCATTTTCATTAATTAATTACAGCACCTACAGTAGTGTTCAGAATAATAGTAGTGCTATGTGACTAAAAACATTAATCCAGGTTTTGAGTATATTTCTTATTGTTACATGGGAAACAAGGTACCAGTAGATTCAGTAGATCCTCACAAATCCAACAAGACCAAGCATTCATGATATGCACACTCTTAAGGCTATGAAACTGGGCTATTAGTAAAAAAAAAAGTAGAACAGGGGGTGTTCACAATAATAGTAGCATCTGCTGTTGACGCTACAAACTCAAAACTATTATGTTCAAACTGCTTTTTTTTAGCAATCCTGTGAATCACTAAACTAGTATTTAGTTGTATAACCACAGTTTTTCATGATTTCTTCACATTTGCGAGGCATTAATTTTGTTGGTTTGGAACCAGGACTTTGCTCGTTTACTAGTGTGCTTGGGGTCACTGTCTTGTTGAAACACCCATTTCAAGGGCATGTCCTCTTCAGCATAAAGCAACATGACCTCTTCAAGTATTTTGACATATCCAAACTGATCCATGATACCTGGTATGCGATATATAGGCCCAACACCATATTGTAGAAGGAGAAACATGCCCATATGATGATGCTTGCACCACCATGCTTCACTGTCTTCACTGTGAACTGTGGCTTGAATTCAGAGTTTGGGGGTCGTCTCACAAAGTGTATGCAGCCCTTGGACCCAAAAAGAACAATTTTACTCTCATCAGTCCACAAATATTCTTCCATTTCTCTTTAGGCCAGTTGATGTGTACGTCTTCTGCACGTCTTTTATTTAACAGAGGGACTTTGTGGGGGATTCTTGCAAATAAATTAGCTTCACACAGGTGTCTTCTAACTGTCACAGCACTTACAGGTAACTCCAGACTGTCTTTGATCATCCTGGAGCTGATCAATGGGTGAGCCTTTGCCATTCTGGTTATTCTTCTATCCGTTTTGAAGGTTGTTTTCCATTTTCTTCCATGCATCTCTGTTTTTTTGTCCATTTTAAAGCATTGGAGATCATTGTAGATGAACAGTCTATAATTTTTTGCACCTGCGTATAAGTTTTCCCCTCTCCAATCAACTTTTAATCTAACTACGCTGTTCTTCAGAACAATGTCTTGAACGTCCCATTTTTCTCAGTCTTTCAAAGAGAAAAGCATGTTCAACAGGTGCTGGCTTCATCCTTAAATAGGGGACACCTGATTCACACCTGTTTGTTCCACAAAATTGACAAACTCACTGACTGAATGCCACACTACTATTATTGTGAACACCCTCTTTTCTCATTTTTTTTTTTTTACTAATAGCCCAATTTCATAGCCTTAAGAGTGTGCATATCATGAATGCTTGGTCTTGTTGGATTTGTGAGAATCTACTGAATCTACTGGTACCTTGTTTCCCATGTAACAATAAGAAATATACTCAAAACCTGGATTAATCTTTTTAGTCACATAGCACTACTATTATTCTGAACACTACCGTATATCGTGCTCATGTTTTTAAATCGTGATTTTGTTTAGATGACTGACATGATCTGTAGATAAAGTGTTTTTGAGAGCAATAACTGGGTTAGACATCTGTGCCTTTATACACTTTTTTCCAGCAACACCAGATTTAACCTTTTTAAAATGCAGCAAGAAAATCATGCAATCAGCACAGCCACAGTGCATGGGTTAGTTCATGTTGTTGAAACAGTCTCATTAATGTTTTCTTGGTTCGTAAGGTTGAACCTTACTTGTGTGAAGCACCTTGAGGTGGCTTTGTTGTGATTTGGCGGTATATAAATGTATAATAAATAAACAGAACTTCTCCTGCTGAACAAGACATGGAGGTAAAGAACATGTTAAATGCTTTTTATACCAAAGTTAACTTGCTTTAATAACTGTCGTTGTATCTCAAATGTGGGAGTTTATTTGTTTGCAGACTCGTTTGACTTTAATGATCATTAATTAACAGCCACACTGAGCTCCTACAGGCTTAAAAAAGTTTAAAAATGTTTGATTCACAATGCTTTTCATCCAGATTTTAATGTTCAATGGACAGATTTTGTCAGACATGGAGCGGAGCATTGCACAAACACATTAGGACACAAATGCACAACTCACAATGCAGGCTTAGGAGTAGAAAAAAGGCTTTATCTGGTAAACGAGCAAGGGTTTGGTACACAGGTGGTCAAACAGTTGACCAGACAAAACAGGCAGAAGTAGGCAGAGACGTGGTGCAATAAACAAGCAGAGTTCTCAAACACGGCGAGGCAGGGTACAATAGCAGAGACAAAAGTGAGGTCAAAACAAGGCAAAGTCGTACCACGGGCAGACAAAAGAACAGAACTGTGGAAGGCTGGAAATTGAATGAAAAAATTCAACAAACTGGCAGTGAGGGGGTAAACACAAAGGGCTTAAAAAGACAACCTGGTCTCACGGCAAATCGTGATTCAGCAGCACGAAATATACATTAATCTATTGGTTTGTGATATTGACGAAAAGTGCCTCACTTTCGTCACGGCAGCACGAAGTCATTCTAATTCATTCTGTGATGACTGCACGAAATTAAAAGTGAAGCAGGGGGGGTCGGGGAGGTTATGGTTAGGGTGGTGGGAAAGAGTAAGATTAGATTATGGTTAAGGTTAGGGTTGGGGGTAGGAGAAGTGTTAGTAATAGTGAGTTAAAAACACCCTGTCACGAAAATTTGACTCATTTCGTCTTCATTTCGTCGGGAGCACGAAAAAAAAAAATGAGACTGGGCTGTAAAAAGAACCAGTGGTAATTAGGGAACAAGACACAGGTGCAGGAGGACAATCTGGAAGGGGGTGTGACCAGGTGAATCAAAAATGAGGGAAGACAGGAGGCAAGAGAGTGCACTAAGACAGAGCGGACAGAATTAGAATGAAGGTGAGGAAAGCTGATGCAAGATAGTGCAGTGAGACAAATGCAAAGTGAACAGAACCTGACAAGACAATGAACTTAAAACCACAATGATCAAAATAGAATACCAAAACCAAAGATGAAGTCCTAATAAATAAGAAATAAAAGAAAGAAGACAATGCAAAAGAACAAACAATTAAACAGAAAATAAATGTAAGTACTGAAGAGAACATCAACAACAAAAATAAAGGCTCACATAAACTAGACTGGAACTCACACATGGCCAAAGTAAGATAAACAGATTATTCAACATAGGATACCAAAACAAACAGGTGATTGAACTAATGATTACACAAAGGGAAACAAAACAAAGGCTGGACACAAACGAACGGAACTTGACTCAAGACTAAAGTATAGCCCCAATTCCAATGAAGTTGGGACGTTGTATAAAATGTAATAAAAACAGAATACAATGATTTGCAAATCCTCTTCAACCTATATTCAATTGAATACACCACAATGACAAGATATCTAATGTTCAAACTGATAAACTTTATTGTTTTTGTGCAAATATTTGGTCATTTTGAAATGGATGCCTGCAGCAGGTTTCAAAAAAGTTGGGACAGTGGTATGTTTACCACTGTGTTACATCACCTTTCCTTCTAACAACACTCAATAAGCATTTGGGAACTGAGGACACCAATTGTTGAAGCTTTGTAGGTGGAATTCTTTCCCATTCTTGCTTGATGTACAACTTCAGTTGTTCAACAGTCCGGGGTCTCCATTGTCGTATTTTGCGCTTCATAATGCGTCACACATTTTCAGTGGGTGACAGGTCTGGACTGCAGGCAGGCCAGTCTAGTACCCGCACTTTTTTACTACAAAGCCACGGTGTTGTAACACGTGCAAAATGTGGCTTGGCATTGTCTTTACTGAATTAAGCAGGGACGTCCCTGAAAAAGACGTTGCTTGCATGGATCCTGGATGTACCTTCCAGCATTGATGGTGCCATCACAGATGTGTAAGTTGCCCATGCCACGGGCATTAACACACACCCCATGCCATCACAGATGCTGGCTTTTCAACTTTGCACTGGTAACAGTCTGGAAGGGTTTTTTTCCTCTTTTGCCTGTAGGACACAAAGTCCATGATTTCCAAAAACAATTTGAAATGTGGACTCATTAGACCACAGCACACTTTTAAACTTTGCATCTGTCCATTTCAAATGAGCTCGGGCCCAGAGAAGGCGGCAGTGTTTCTGGATGTTGTTAATGTATGGCTTTCGCTTTGCATGGTGGAGTTTTAAATTGCACTTGTAGATGTAGCGACAAACTGTGTTAACTGACAATGGTTTTCTGAAGTGGTCCTGAGCCCATGCGGTAAGATCCTTTACACAATGATGTTTTTTAAAGCAGTGTCGCCTGAGGGATCGAAGGTCACAGGCATTTAATGTTGGTTTTCGGCCTTGCCGCTTACGTGTAGAAAGTTCTCCAGATTCTCTGAATCTTCTGATTATATTATGGACTGTAGATTATGGAATCCCTAAATTCCTTGCAATTGAATGTTCAGAAACATTGTTCTGAACCTGTTGGAGTATATTTTCATGCAGTTGTTCACAAAGTGGTGATCCTCACCCCATCTTTGCTTGTGAATGGCTGAGCGTTTTGGGGATGCTCCTTTAATACCCAATCATGACACTCACTTGTTTCCAATTAGGTGTTGTATGAGCATTCATCAACTTTCCCAGTCTTTTGTTGCCCCTAGCTGTCTCAACTTTTTTGAAATGTGTTGCAGTCATCCATTTCAAAATGTCCAAATACACTCAACAGAAATATAAACGCAACACTTTTGGTTTTGGTCCCATTTTGTATGAGATGAACTCAAAGATCTAAAACTTTTTCCACATACACAATATCACCATTTCCCTCAAATATTGTTCACAAACCAGTCTAAATCTGTGATAGTGAGCACTTCTCCTTTGTTGAGATAATCCATCCCACCTCACAGGTGTGCCATATCAAGATGCTGATTAGACACCATGATTAGTGCACAGGTGTGCCTTAGACTGTCCAAAATAAAAGGCCACTCTGAAAGGTGCAGTTTTATCACACAGCACAATGCCACAGATGTCGCAAGATTTGAGGGAGCGTGCAATTGGCATGCTGACAGCAGGAATGTCAACCAGAGCTCTTGCTCGTGTATTGAATGTTCATTTCTCTACCATAAGCCGTCTCCAAAGGCGTTTCAGAGAATTTGGCAGTACATCCAACCAGCCTCACAACCGCAGACCACGTGTAACCACACCAGCCCAGGACCTCCACATCCAGCATGTTCACCTCCAAGATCGTCTGAGACCAGCCACTCAGACAGCTGCTGAAACAATCGGTTTGCATAACCAAAGAGTTTCTGCACAAACTGTCAGAAACCGTCTCAGGGAAGCTCATCTGCATGCTCGTCGTCCTCATCGGGGTCTCGACTTGACTCCAGTTCGTCGTTGTAACCGACTTGAGTGGGCAAATGCTCACATTCGCTGGCGTTTGGCACGTTGGAGAGGTGTTCTCTTCACTGATGAATCCAGGTTCACACTGTTCAGGGCAGATGGCAGACAGCGTGTGTGGCGTCGTGTGGGTGAGCAGTTTTCTGATGTCAATGTTGTGGATCGAGTGGCCCATGATGGCGGTGGGGTTATGGTATGGGCAGGCATCTGTTATGGATGAAGAACACAGGTGCATTTTATTGATGGCATTTTGAATGCACAGAGATACCGTGATGAGATCCTGAGGCCCATTGTTGTGCCATACATCCAAGAACATCACCTCATCGCCTCTACTCGTGGTTGGCTCTCACTGCGGTATTGTATCAGTTCCTGTTCCGGAGCACAGCGGTGTTTTGCTGTATCTGTTAGCTGTTTAATCTGTGCAGTTAGATTGATCTAGATAACTAACTTTGCAAAAACAATGTCGGACTCTGTAGTTTTCTCTGGGCCCCTCCCCAATCGGACCGGGAGTGACATGTTTAGCCGCATGTTCTCCCTGAATTGCTGTCTGTCTGAGTGGTGTCCAAAAAATGAGGTGGGCTTCATAGATAATTGGCAAAGCTTCTGGGGAAAACCTGGTCTTGTTAGGAGAGACGGCATCCATCCCACTTTAGATGGAGCAGCTCTCATTTCTAGAAATCTGGCCAATTTTCTTAAATCCTCCAAACCGTGACTATCCAGGGTTGGGACCAGGAAGCAGAGTTATAGTCTTACACACCTCTCTGCAGCTTCTCTCCCCCTGCCATCCCCTCATTACCCCATCCCCGTACAGACGGTGCCTGCTCCCAGACCACCAATAACCAGTAAAAAACTATTTAAGCATAAAAATTCAAAAAGAAAAAATAATATAGCACCTTCAACTGCACCACAGACTAAAACAGTTAAATGTGGTTTATTAAACATTAGGTCTCTCTCTTCTAAGTCCCTGTTAGTAAATGATATAATAATTGATCAACATATTGATTTATTCTGCCTTACAGAAACCTGGTTACAGCAGGATGAATATGTTAGTTTAAATGAGTCAACACCCCCCGAGTCACACTAACTGCCAGAATGCTCGTAGCACGGGCCGAGGCGGAGGATTAGCAGCAATCTTCCATTCCAGTTTATTAATTAATCCAAAACCCAGACAGATTTAATTCATCTGAAAGCTTGACTCTTAGTCTTGTCCATCCAAACTGGAAGTCCCAAAAACCAGTTTTATTTGTTATTATCTATCGTCCACCTGGTCGTTACTGTGAGTTTCTCTGTGAATTTTCAGACCTTTTGTCTGACTTAGTGCTTAGCTCAGATAAGATAATTATAGAGGGCGATTTTAACATCTACACAGATGCTGAGAATGACAGCCTCAACACGGCATTTAATCTATTATTAGACTCAATTGGCTTTGCTCAAACTGTAAATCAGTCCACCCACCACTTTAGTCATATCTTAGATCTTGTTCTGTCTTATGGTATGGAAATTGAAGACTTAACAGTATTCCCTGAAAACTCCCTTCTGTCTGATCATTTCTTAATAACATTTACATTTACTCTGATGGACTACCCAGCAGTGGGGAATAAGTTTCATTACACTAGATGTCTTTCAGAAAGCGCTGTAACTAGGTTTAAGGATATGATTCCTTCTTTATGTTCTCAAATGCCATATACCAACACAGTGTAGAGTAGCTACCTAAACTCTGTTAGTGAGATAGAGTATCTCGTCAATAGTTTTACATCCTCATTGAAGACAACTTTGGATGCTGTAGCTCCTCTGAAAAAGAGAGCCTTATATCAGAAGTGCCTGACTCCGTGGTATAACTCACAAACTCGCAGCTTAAAGCAGATAACCCATAAGTTGGAGAAGAAATGGCATCTCACTAATTTAGAAGATCTTCACTTAGCCTGGAAAAAGAGTCTGTTGCTCTATAAAAAAGCCCCCTGTAAAGCTAGGACATCTTACTACTCATCACTAATTGAAGAAAATAAGAACAACCCCAGGTTTCTTTTCAGCACTGTAGCCAGGCTGACAAAGAGTCAGAGCTCTATTGAGCCGAGTATTCCTTTAACTTTAACTAGTAATGACTTCATGACTTTCTTTGCTAATAAAATTTTAACTATTAGAGAAAAAATTACTCATAACCATCCCAAAGATGTATCGTTATCTTTGGCTGCTTTCAGTGATGCCGGTATTTGGTTAGACTCTTTCTCTCCGATTGTTCTGTCTGAGTTATTTTCATTAGTTACTTCCTCCAAACCATCAACATGTCTATTAGACCCCATTCCTACCAGGCTGCTCAAGGAAGTCCTACCATTAATTAATGCTTCGATCTTAAATATGATCAATCTATCTTTATTAGTTGGCTATGTACCACAGGCTTTTAAGGTGGCAGTAATTAAACCATTATGTTGTGTGGGCCGCTGAAGAGGAGGTACTGCTGGCCCACCACCAGAGGGCGCCAGACCCAGAAGAAGTGACAGCTGTCACTCATCCTCTGCACCAGCTGTCACTCGTTCATCATCACCACCATAAAAGCCGGACTGCAACTCCACCTCCCCGCCGAGAAATCGACTACCATTACCAAGGTAATTTCTCTGTGAACTTAAGACTGTGTATCTGTCTAAACTCTTCTTTGCAGCCGTTTTCCTTTCGGTGAGACTCGTCTGTGGAGGTGGCGTTTGAGGTGTTCAGCGACGGCTTCGCAACACCTCCCACCCAGATAAGTGCTCAAACAGGAGCTGCACGAGTGTGTGCTTGGAGGTGGAGGCGCTTCCTCCCTCGTTAACTGTGGATTTACTGAGTGTGCGGACTCACACTCACTCATCATATTTCTGCTTTCTGCCAGCAGTACCAGGGTCGACAGCCGAAGACAGAGGCCACCTGGGGACTCGGGACTTGGCGGCTCCGGTGTTCTTCAGACCGTTGGTGGTGGAAGCCGTGTGGGACGCAGCTTCTCTCTCGTCGGGGGTCTTCTATCTTCGAGCCTGCCCACACGTCACCTGGTGTTAAATTGACTGTGCAGATTACAGTACGTTTCGTTGTGTATTATCGCAACATTAAATTGTTACCTTTTTGGCTTATTCATTGTCCGTTCATTTGCGCCCCCTGTTGTGGGTCCGTGCTACGACACCTTCCCAACACATTACTTAAAAAGCCATCACTTGACCCAGCTATCTTAGCCAATTATAGGCCAATCTCCAACCTTCCTTTTCTCTCAAAAATTCTTGAAAGGGAAGTTGTCAAACAGCTAACTGATCATCTGCAGAGGAATGGTCTATTTGAAGAGTTTCAGTCAGGTTTTAGAATTCATCATAGTACAGAAACAGCATTAGTGAAGGTTACAAATGATCTTCTTATGGCCTCAGACAGTGGACTCATCTCTGTGCTTGTTCTGTTAGACCTCAGTGCTGCTTTTGATACTGTTGACCATAAAAATTTATTACAGAGATTAGAGCATGCCATGGGTATTAAAGGCACTGCGCTGCGGTGGTTTGAATCATATTTATCTAATAGATTACAATTTGTTCATGTAAATGGGGAATCTTCTTCACAGACTAAGGTTAATTATGGAGTTCCACAAGGTTCTGTGCTAGGACCAATTTTATTCACTTTATACGTTTCCCTTAGCCAGTATTATTAGACGGCATTGCTTAAATTTTCATTGTTACGCAGATGATACCCAGCTTTATCTATCCATGAAGCCAGAGGACACACACCAATGAGCTAAACTGCAGGATTGTCTTACAGACATAAAGACATGGATGACCTCTAATTTCTTGCTTTTAAACTCAATTAAAACTGAAGTTATTGTACTTGGCCCCACAAATCTTAGAAACATGGTATCTAACCAGATCCTTACTCTGGATGGCATTACCCTGACCTCTAGTAATACTGTGAGAAATCTTGGAGTCATTTTTGATCAGGATATGTCATTCAATGCGCATATTAAACAAATATGTAGGACTGCTTTTTTTTTGCGCAATATCTCTAAAATTAGAAAGGTCTTGTCTCAGAGTGATGCTGAAAAACTAATTCATGCATTTATTTCCTCTAGGCTGGACTATTGTAATTCATTATTATCAGGTTGTCCTAAAAGTTCCCTGAAAAGCCTTCAGTTAATTCAAAATGCTGCAGCTAGAGTGCTAACAGGGACTAGAAGGAGAGAGCATATCTCACCCATATTGGCCTCTCTTCATTAGCTTCCTGTTAATTCTAGAATATAATTTAAAATTCTTCTTCTTACTTATAAGGTTTTGAATAATCAGGTCCCATCTTATTTTAGGGACCTCATAGTACCATATCACCCCAATAGAGCACTTTGCTCTCAGACTGCAGGCTTACTTGTAGTTCCTAGGGTTTGTAAGAGTAGAATGGGAGGCAGAGCCTTCAGCTTTCAGGCTCCTCTCCTGTGGAACCAGCTCCTAATTCAGATCAGGGAGACAGACACCCTCTCTACTTTTAAGATTAGGCTTAAAACTTTCCTTTTTGTCTTTTTCCTGGTTCTCTCCCTCAGCCCCAACCAGTCCCAGCAGAAGACTGCCCCTCCCTGAGCCTGGTTCTGCTGGAGGTTCTTCCTGTTAAAAGGGAGTTTTTTCCTTCCCACTGTCGCCAAGTGCTTGCTCACAGGGGGTCGTTTTGACCGTTGGGGTTTTTCCGTAATTATTGTATGGCCTTGCCTTACAATATAAAGCACCTTGGGGCAACTGTTTGTTGTGATTTGGCGCTATATAAATAAAATTGATTTGATTTGATTTGATTTGATGTTGCAGCAGGATAATGCACGGCCCCATGTTGCAAGGATCTGTACACAATTCTTGGAAGCTGAAAATGTCCCAGTTCTTGCATGGCCGGCATACTCACCGGACATGTCACCCATTGAGCATGTTTGGGATGCTCTGGACCAGCGTATACGACAGCGTGTACCAGTTCCTGCCAATATCCAGCAACTTCACACAGCCATTGAAGAGGAGTGGACCAACATTCCACAGGCCACAGTTGACAACCTGATCAACTCTATGTGAAGGAGATGTGTTACACTGCATGAGGCAAATGGTGGTCACACCAGATACTGACTGGTATCCCCCCCCCCAATAAAACAAAACTGTACCTTGCAGAGTGGCCTTTTATTGTGGACAGTCTAAGGCACACCTGTGCACTAATCATGGTGTCTAATCAGCATCTTGATATGGCACACCTGTGAGGTGGGATGGATTATCTCAGCAAAGGAGAAGTGCTCACTATCACAGATTTAGACTGGTTTGTGAACAATATTTGAGGAAAATGGTGATATTGTGAATGTGGAAAAAGTTTTAGATCTTTGAGTTCATCTCATACAAAATGGGACCAAAACCAAAAGTGTTGCATTTATATTTTTGTTGAGTGTATTTCCACAAAAACAACAAAGTTTATCAGTTTGAACATTAAATATCTTGTCTTTGTGGTGTATTCAATTGAATATATGTTGAAGAGGATTTTCAAATCATTGTATTCTGTTTTTATTTACATTTTACACAAAGTCCCAACTTCATTGGAACTGGGGTTGTGTGATAAACAGAAAATACATAATGAACAGAAAACAAACATGAGTCCAGATCATAACAAGAGCCCAGAATGGGCTGAATCATTATAGATTTAAAAATGAAATGCTCTTGGAGTCAATAAGATCATTATTAAAGGTGCAGTTTTGTGCAAAATCACCTTTTATGTCAGAAGTCCCACAATTCTGTGAATGTTTTCACAGATGTTATCCTGATTTAAGCTTTCAGGCTCCTCTCCTGTGGAACCAGCTCCCAATTCGGATTAGGGAGACAGACACCCTCTCTACTTTTAAGATTAAGCTTAAAGCTTTCCTTTTTGCTAAAGCTTATAGTTAGGGTTGGATCAGGTGACCCTGAACCATCCCTTAGTTATGCTGCTATAGACTTAGACTGCTGGGGGGTTCCCATGATGCAGTGAGTGTTTCTTTTTATTCACCTCTTTCTGCTCTGTATGCACCACTCTGCATTTAATCATTAGTGATTGATCTCTGCTCCCCTCCACAGCATGTCTTTTTCCTGATTCTCTCCCTCAGCCCCAACCAGTCCCAGCAGAAGACTGCCCCACCCTGAGCCTGGTTCTGCTGGAGGTTTCTTCCTGTTAAAAAGGAGTTTTTCCTTCTCACTGTCGCCAAGTGCTTGCTCATAGGGGGTCGTTTTGACCGTTGGGGTTTTTCTGTAATTATTGTGTGGCTTTGGCCTTACAATATAAAGCGCCTTGGTGCAACTGTTTGTTGTGATTTGGCGCTATATAAATAAAATTGATTTGATTTGATTTAAGATGAATTCATGTCACAGCTTGTTTAACACCTCTGTTACATATGTAACAGAAATAACCCAGATTGTCTCATTTTACTAGAGAATATTCCGTGCGCACACATGCATGTATGCATGCATGCGCGCACACACACACACACACACACACACACACACACACACACACACACACACACACACACACACACACACACACACACACACACACACACATAAATCTATACAGTGCTTTTCCATCTGAAACTCACTAAGGCCCCTTGGACAAGGTCTTTAACCCCCAGTTTCTTGCAGTGTTAATTAGTGGGTTAAATAGTAACAAACCAACAAAGATTGTCTTGCTTAAAGCCTTATTCATTATCAGAAAAAGTGCCCCTCCTGACAAATTTTTGAAGAGCCGCCACTGGGGAGTTCATATGCGTTTTGGGCATAAATGCCCAACAAGCCTTTGTGCCCCAAGACAGAGATGTTCACAAGTCATTTTCTGCAAGTCCAAGTCAAGTCTCAAGTACTTGAGGAGCAAGCTCAAGTCAAATCTCACATCTTTCATCACGAATCCAAATCAAGTATCAAGTCTCTGCCCGTCTGGTCTGTCCCTAAAGGTGCCTTGACACTTGCACAAATTTGATCCACGCACTGGTACACAATCTGCCGTGCCAGAGAGCAAACTCTTTGTAAACTCATTGCACTTGCATGAAGCTGTATGCAGCTTCATGCAAGTGCACAAAGAAAATTTTGAAATGTTCAAAATTTCTGGCACGTATTAATTATGTGAACTTCACGTGAACATTGCGTAAACATTTCAGAAACACTGAGTGTCACTGCGAGTGTCACAGCTCAGCTCATCTGAATGATTATGATGAGATGTTAAATCTATAATAAACATACTTTTACAGATACTCATGAGAAGGAATGAAAATGCACCAAGCTATTTCCAAATGCATTCTCCACCTCATGAGGCGCATGAGAGAGAGAGAGCGAGAGAGAGAGAGAGAGAGAGAGAGAGAGAGAGAGAGAGAGAAAAGCTGCAGCTGTAGAAAATTCCTCTGTGATTCCAAAAGCGATTAGAGGTGGTTTCATCAGACAAAGTCTGAGGAAAAATGATTAATCCGCTACGAAGTAATTATTTAATATAACGCAGCATCCAGGAACAGAAAGCGCAGCATCTACCGGGACACAGTGGATCACATTGGCATGGCGAATTGCACGGCAGTGCAGGAGGTAAATACATGCAAACGTTGAGGCACATTGCATTGCTAAATCTTATTCAAATTCTGAAAGCAAAGCTGTAGAATCCTGGGTCCACCTGAGTAGCTCCATGGGCATGCCCTCCTCCCCCATAAAATTTTGTAAAAATATAACTGAAATGGTCCAATCTGATGCGTTATTTGGATGATTTTTTAAGACTGTGCATGATCAGTTCTTCTATCAATATTTTTCAGATAACTCACATGTTTGTTGAACCCGGACATGACCAGCAGAACTGTTACCATTATCAACATCATAATCACCATCATCAATATCACCACCATCACCATAACCTCCATAATCTGAAGGTCATAATGAGCTTTCTCATCGTCCATTGGTTCAAACATGTCACATGATATAAAAGTGCACTATGATTGGCTATCAGTTCCTCCTATTTCAGCTCAATGAAGAACAGAGGGGAAATGTCATTGTATGTATTCTTCTATGTACAATGACAATAAATGCTCCTATTATTATTATTATTATTATTATTATTATTAGCTGTGTTCCCAGAATTAGCAACAGTGGTTTTTGCATATATGTTTGAATTCCATCTTAATTTCATGTTCTAAACAATAGGGTTTCCAGCTCTGCTGAGTCCGGGAACAGTGCTGACCACAGCCCCGTGGGCCTTGGACCACTAAATTTCATCTGTGTCACAAGGCCAGACAATACTGGAATGTAACGAGCCTCATCATGAAAATGATGTATTAAAGCTGTCGCCCTCCACACACCCAGGAACATGGTGCACAGAATTTGTAGCATCACCAAATGGAGCAGATGATTCATAACAAAGCATTTAGTGACTTTACAGCTTTGACACTTAAATGAAACTGATCTAATATTGCTCTATGACTTTTCTCTCTGCTCAAAGCCAAGTGAAATGAACCAATGCCTCACAAGAGTTGGACTCAGCTACTCTTCACTTCAGATTCCGAGCTGCAAATCAGATTCTGCTACAGCAGAGGGACTTCACAGAGAAGAATTATGAATTGACAGAAATCAATCTGTAAACAGAGATTTTGCACCTACAAGGATACGGTTGTGTTTTTGATCAGCAGAATCTGCACACCCACAGATTCGCAGAATGCTAATGCTGTTCACGGGTCTCAAACCTCTCGCTTGAGTCAAGTCGCACGTTTTTGAGGTTGAGTCACAAGTCAAGTCTAAAGTCAATGTTTGTGTGACACAAGTCCCAATCTCACTTAAGCCTGCAAATCTGCTCCAAGGGGACCAAGATATTTCCAGAGTTTATAAGCCAATATTGGTAGGTGTTCATCATAAATTATATTACAGAAATGCTCCTGTGACACACATCTACTGTCAGTCAACGAGATAATTCATCCTGTGTGTGATAAGGTAGAATGCACCTTAATCATTGCTTGTAAGTAGCTATAACAGTGGGATTCACTGTGCTGCCTGGTTTCCTCCAAACATGATGCCTGGCATTCACACCAAAGAGTTCAATCTTTGTTTCATCAGACCAAAGAATTTTGTTTCTCATGGTCTGAGAGTCCTTCAGGTGCCTTTTGGCAAACTCCAGGCAGGCTGCCATGTGCCTTTTACTAAGGAGTGGCTTCCGTCTGGCCATTCTACCATACAGGCCTGATTGGTGGATTGCTGCAGAGATGGTTGTCCTTCTGGAAGGTTCTCTTTCCACAGAGGAATGCTGGAGCACTGATAGTGACCACTGGGTTCTTGATCACCTTCCTGACTAAGGCCCTCCTCCCACAGTTGCTCAGTTTAGACAGGTGGCCAGCTCTAGGAAGAGTCCTGGTGGATCTGAACTTCTTCTGTTTATGGATGATGGAGGCCACTGTGCTCATTGGGACCTTCAAAGCAGCAGAAATATTTTTGTACCCTTCACCAGATTTGTAGTTCAAGACAATCCTGTCTCATAGGTCTACAGACAGTTCCTTTGACTTCATGCTTGATTTGTGCTGTGACATGCACTGTCAACTGTGGGACCTTGTAGATACCTAGATAGATAGATGGATAGATGGATGGATGGATGGATGGATAGATGGGGCGTGCGTCGTGTGTACATGATATGAGTTTGTATCAGTCAGATGAGTTTGTATCAGTTTCTGTCAGTGTGTGCATAATGTCTGGAGTTGCCTTGACAACATCAGACTGTCAAGGAGGGCAGAAGATAAAAGGGGCAGCCGAATGGTTCACCAAGGCCGTAGAAATTCTTTTGGAGGAGACAGGTGTGTGCCTTTCCAAAACAAGTCCAATCAACTGAATTTACCCCAGGTGGACTCCAATTAAGCTGTAGAAACACCTCAAGGCTGATCAGTGGAAAAAAGGATGCACCTGAGCTCAAGTTTAAGCTTCATGACTGTGAATAATTATGTTTATGTGATTTCTTACTTTTTTGTTTTTTTTTTAATAAATTTGCAGAAATCTAACCCCCCCCCCCCCAACAACAACAACAACAACAAAAAAATCAAAAATAGTTTTTTTTTACATTGTATACACACAATACATGAGGTATTGTGTGTAGAATTTTGAGGAAAAAATGAATTTCATCCATTTTGGAATAAGGCTGTAACAACGTGGAAAAAGTGAAGCACTGTGAATACTTTTCAGATCCACTGTATCTTTGGAGATGAAGAGAGCAGTTTTGCAATTATGAGCAGTGATTTTTTTTTTCTTCCGACAATCAGTTGCTCATGGTGGGATATATAATTGCTATGGCTATTGGAATGTTGGTGGGAAATTGATCTTGAGCCACGGTGCAATCCCATTATTTTTTGCTTACCCTGTCATTTCCTCTTTGTCTCACTCACTCTCTTTTCTCTCCCTTTTTTTTTATTTTTGTAACATTCCATCTTGATCATTGGTTATCACCCTCACTTGCTACATCCTGCCCTTTGTATTCTGGCAGCAGTGCTTAAGCACTCTTGCCTCACAGCAAGAAGGTCTGGGGTTCAAGTCCATCCATGCCTGTTTCATTTCTCTGTGGAGTTTACATACACTCACTCTGTCTGGGTGTGTTTCCTCCTGGCACTGGAAGGTGGAGTTTCACCAACATCAAAAACATGCATGTTTTTGATGGTGGGGAAAATCTCTACATCTGGAGTTGCTCCCCAGGAACTGGATTGTGGCTGCCCACTGCTCCTTGTGGTTGGACTGTACCTAACTGTAATTAGGATGGGTTAAATGCAGAGGACAAATTTCATTGTTTGTATCCAATATATGCACAATGACAATAAAGGCCCTTCTTAATATTCATGTGTTATACAACAGTGCTTCAGATTTCTTGTTATCTAGTTTATCATAATTTGAATGACATAAAGTAATTCTAATGATCTGGATGTTATACAAAGAATTACCACTTTGAGGAACAAAGATGTGCAGAGGATCTTCAGTTTGTCAACAACTGAGTGAGAAAATTATTGAAAAACAATTATTAATAATGATTTTAAAACAATACTCCTCAAAGAAAGATGTAAAGCGAGTTGCATATTTCTCCTCTTACAGTGATTGATATCATTAACTGATTCAAGGAATCTGGATGAATGTCAAGGCCGTAAGCTTTGCCCTTTACGTTTATCAAGACCCATCATTCATTAAAAGCTGATATAACCACATGGGCAAAGAATTACTTTGCGGAACCTTGGTCAAACATGCTAATACATTGTAATAAATTGTTAGATTCACAAATTCCCCCCAAAATTTAACTGTGCAAAAAACAAGCCTTACATTAGTGTTCAGAATAATAGTAGTGCTATGTGTCTAAAAAGATTAATCCAGGTTTTGAGTATATTTCTTATTGTTACATGGGAAACAAGGCACCAGTAGATTCAGTAGATTCTCACAAATCCAACAAGACCAAGCATTCATGATATGCACACTCTTAAGGCTATGAAATTGGGCTATTAGTAAAAAAAGTAGAAAAGGGGTGTTCACAATAATAGTAGCATCTGCTGTTGACGCTACAAACTCAAAACTATTATGTTCAAACTGCTGGTACCTTGTTTCCCATGTAACAATAAGAAATATACTCAAAAACTGGATTAATCTTTTTAGTCACATAGCACTACTATTATTCTGAACACTACTGTATGTTATCCTTGCCTATAAGCAGTGTCAACTTATTTGGTCTCAGAGCCTTCTGGGTTGAACCATCACACAGTGGAAACGTATTGTATTTGAAGAGAAGGATACCGTTTGCTCTGGACCAAAGATGGAAAGGGCTATCCAGACTGTTATCAGGAACATGTTCTAAAGCCAGGGCTTGTCATGGTATGGGGTTGTGTTAGTGCTGCTGTCAAAGGAAATTTATACTTTTTTGATGGCAGCATTACTGCAGAAAAGTACATTGAGTTTTCAAGGCAAAATACGTCGTATGCTGCCTTCAAGATGACATCTTTTCTAGAAACGCCAAAAAGACAATGTAAATTCACATTCTGCAAACATTATATGTTTCATATATCATACTGCATGACAGTGTGGGCCCAGGCCACCCCCTCAGTCATGAAGCGCATTACTTCACTGTACAATCAAACAATAAAAATTATGGATAAAAAGCCAATTTGCTACCATGATTGTATTATTCTTCACAAGTATAGACTGCTAAGCTTTGAAAGCTTTGGTAGTCTGTGCTTCCTTAAACTGTTATTTAAATGTATTAATAATCAAGCACCCAAGCCACTCAGTTCATTTTCAGAGACCAAGCAGTGGTAGAGTCACCAGACCACCAGGTTCTATAAACAAGAATTATAATATCCCACAGTCTAGGACTTCATTTGGTCAGTCTGCCTTTTCTTTTAAAAGCATAAAGTTGTGGAACTCCTTGCTGCCCTAGCTCAAGAATATATCTGAGTTTAGGATGTTCACCTCCAGCCTCAAGTTTTGGCTTAAAAGTTACCCATGTTGCCCCCAAGTGTAGATATAGCAATGTGAGTAAAAAAAAGTGGGTCAAGGAAGGATTGAATGGAGGAGTGAGTGTGTTAACTCACAGAAATTCAGTTCTTAAGATTTTGTAAATTATGGATGTGTGTTGTAGGTGTGAAAATGTAAGATAATTTTACATGTGAGATGGTGAATCAATGATCAAAAGAAATAATGAATGAGGTTGCTTATTATTTATTTAAATTTTAGAATTATGAATCATGTAAATTGTAGAATTATGACTTATGTAAACTGTAGAATTATGAATCATATAATTTGTAGAAAGGCCCAACCAGGGACAAGAGTTGTGAATTAGTTGAAGCTATAAACTCTTTGTGCATCACATCAGTCGCAAACATTACTCGATCTATGTTGATTGCATTGTCCCTGTCAAATAAACAAATAATTGAAATTAAATGAAATTACAATGGCATGACTGTAGCAGCAGAGGGTACAGATGCTGAACTACCCTGCCTGCAGTGCTGATTTGTCCCCAATAGAGAATGTGTGGAGAGTTAAAAAAATGCAACCCTCTATTGCTGCAGACCAAAAGACATGTTTACAGGAAGAATTGTTGTGTGTGCCGCTGAAGAGGAGGTACTGCTGGCCCACTACCACCAGAGGGCGCCCTGCTTGGAGTGCGGGCTCCAAGCACGAGAGGGCGCCAGACCCAGAGGAAGTGACAGCTGTCACTCATTACTCCAGCTGTCACTCATCTACACCACCATATAAGCTGGACTGCAACTCCACCTCCCCGCCGAGAAATCGACTACCAGAACCAAGGTAATTTCTCTGCTGACTTTAAACTGTGACTTACGTCTGTTTGCAGCCGTATTCCTGTGAAGACCCAGAAGAGGGACAAACAGGAGCTGCACGAGTGTGTGTGATTTGGAGGTGGAGGTGCTCCCACCTAACGGTATCTGGACTATATATTACTGAGTGTGCGGACTCACACTCACACATCATATTTCTGCTTTCTGCCAGCAGTACCAGGGTCGACAGTCGAAGACAGAGGCCACCTGGGGACTCGGGACTTGGCGGCTCCGGTGTTCTTCAGGCCGTTGGTGGTGGAAGCCGTGTGGGACGCGGCTTCTCTCTCGTCGGGCGTCTTCTATCTTCGAGCCTGCCCACACTTCACCTGGTGTTTATTGACTGTGAGATTAAGACACGTTTCGTTGTGTAATATCACAACATTAAATTGTTACCTTTTGGCTTACTCTTTGTCCGTTCATTTGCGCCCCCTGTTGTGGGTCCGTGCTACGACACCTTCACAACAGGATTTCTCGGCCATCGTCATGGACTCCGAGGGGCGTCAACTCCAGCTTGAACGGCCAATGGAAGAGCCAGGAGCGCAGGCGTCAGCGGGAGGCGGGTTGAGTGAGCTGCAGCAGATCTTAACCGCCTTCAAGGCCCGGGTAGAATTAGTGACCGAGCAGAGTGTCCTCCTTAATCGGAGGGTGGAGGCTCTCACCGCCAGGGTGGAAGCGCACGATCAGGGCGCTGCTGCAGCCACTCCTCTGGCTGGTCCTGGGCCCGTATTAGACGTTCCACTGGTCGTTCAACGAACCCCCCCACCGTCCCCTGAAGCATACATAAGCCCTCCGGAACCGTACGGGGGCTGTGTCGAGACGTGCGCGGACTTCCTCATGCAGTGTTCGCTCGTCTTTTCACAGCGCTCTGTCATGTACGCATCAGACGCTAGCCGGGTGGCTTATGTTATTAATTTGCTTCGAGGAGAGGCACGCGCATGGGCTACGGCGCTTTGGGAGCAGAATTCACGGCTCCTAACGTCTTATGCTGGGTTTGTACGGGAATTCAAACAAGTGTTTGATCATCCCAACAGAGGCGAGACCGCTTCGAACGTGCTGCTGTCTATGAGACAGGGGCGTCGTAGCGCAGCCGAGTATGCACTCGGCTTCCGCATCGCGGCAGCGAGGTCCGGCTGGAATAACGTTGCGCTCCGCGCCGCCTTTGTAAATGGACTGTCCCCGGTCCTCAAGGAGCACCTACTGGCCAAGGAGGAACCGCGGGAATTTGACGGGCTGATCGATTTGGTTATACGTTTAGACAACCGTTTAAGCGAGCATCGTCGGGAGCAGGCCGGGAGGCATGACCGGGCACTAGTCGTCCCTCCCCCTTCCGGTTCCGACAAGGTGACGTCGTCCCCACGCTTCACTGCCAGAGAGCTCCGTGTGGCTACAGCTCCCCCTGCTGGGGAGGCTAGGGACACGAGTAGGGCTAAATTAAAATCAAACATCAGACAAAGGAGGCTGGCCCACGGGGAGTGTTTCGTCTGCGGCTCTTGCAAGCACATGCAGAGGGACTGCCCTAAAACGGTCAAACAACAACGCCCGTCCTTAGAAACTGGGCTAAGGGTGGGTCATAACACGCACGCGGGAAAACCCCGCAAATCTGCACGACTCCCAGTAACAATCCTTTGTGGGGATTTAACCCTTCATGCCCCAGCACTGATAGACACAGGGTCTGAAGGGAATCTGCTGGACAGCAGATGGGTAAAGGAAGTAGGGCTCCCTCTGGTGGCTCTGCCGGCACCATTGCAGGTGCGAGCACTAGATGGCACCCTGCTTCCATTAATCACACATCAGACACAACCAGTGACTTTGGTTGTGTCTGGGAATCACAGGGAGGAGATAGTGTTCCATGTAACACCTTCTACCTCCCGAGTGATTTTGGGCTTTCCATGGATGGTGAAGCACAATCCCCGGATTGATTGGCCGTCTGGGGTTGTGACGCAGTGGAGCGAAACCTGCCACCGGGAGTGCTTAGGATCCTCGGTTCCTCCCGGCACTACGGCTAATGAGGAGGTCAAAGTTCCCCCCAATCTATCGGCGGTGCCAAAGGAGTACCACGATCTTGCTGACGTTTTCAGCAAAGATCTGGCACTCACTCTTCCCCCGCACCGACCGTATGATTGTGCCATCGATTTGGTCCCGGGCGCTGAGTACCCGTCCAGCAGGCTGTACAACCTCTCACGTCCGGAACGCGAATCAATGGAGACCTACATCCGGGACTCCTTAGCTGCCGGGCTGATCCGGAACTCCACCTCCCCGATGGGTGCTGGTTTCTTTTTTGTGGGCAAGAAAGACGGCGGACTCCGTCCATGCATCGATTACAGAGGGCTGAACGAGATCACGGTTCGCAACCGATACCCGTTACCTCTGTTAGATTCAGTGTTCACGCCCCTGCATGGAGCCCAAATTTTCACAAAATTGGATCTTAGAAACGCGTACCACCTGGTTCGGATCCGGAAGGGAGACGAATGGAAGACGGCATTCAACACCCCGTTAGGTCATTTTGAGTACCAGGTCATGCCGTTCGGCCTCACTAACGCCCCCGCGACGTTCCAAGCTTTGGTTAACGACGTCTTGCGGGACTTCCTGCATCGGTTCGTCTTCGTATATCTGGACGATATACTCATCTTTTCCCCGGACCCTGAGACCCATGTCCAGCATGTACGTCAGGTCCTACAGCGGTTGTTGGAGAACGGGCTGTTTGTGAAGGGCGAGAAGTGCGAGTTCCACCGCACTTCTTTGTCCTTCCTGGGGTTCATCATCTCCTCCAACTCCGTCGCCCCTGATCCGGCTAAGGTTGCGGCGGTGAGAGATTGGCCCCAACCAACAAGCCGCAGGAAACTACAGCAGTTCCTAGGCTTTGCAAATTTCTACAGGAGGTTCATTAAGGGGTACAGTCAGGTAGTTAGCCCCCTGACTGCCCTGACCTCCACCAAGGTCCCCTTCGCCTGGTCGGATCGGTGCGAAGCCGCGTTCCAGGAGTTGAAACGCCGGTTCTCGACTGCACCAGTTCTGGTGCAGCCTGATCCTGATCGCCAGTACATAGTAGAGGTGGACGCCTCTGACTCAGGGATAGGAGCCGTGCTGTCCCAGAGCGTGGAGGCGGATAAAGTCCTCCATCCTTGTGCCTTTTATTCCCGCAGGTTGACCCCAGCTGAACGGAACTATGACGTCGGCAATCGGGAACTTCTTGCGGTGAAGGAGGCTCTTGAAGAGTGGAGACACCTGTTGGAGGGGGCATCGTTGCCCTTCACAGTTTTCACTGACCATCGGAACCTGGAGTACATCCGGACCGCCAAACGGCTGAACCCCAGGCAAGCCCGCTGGTCTCTGTTCTTCGGGCGCTTTGACTTCCGGATCACGTATCGCCCCGGGACCAAGAACCAAAAACCAGATGCATTGTCCCGGGTGCACGAAGAAGAAGCCAAAGCGGGGCTGTCGAACCCCACCGAGACCATCATCCCCGAGTCCACTGTCGTGGCCACCCTCACCTGGGACGTGGAGGAGACCGTCCGGGAGGCCCTGACAAGGAGCCCGGACCCGGGGACTGGCCCCAAGAACAAACTGTACGTCCCACCAGAGGCAAGAGCTGCCGTATTGGACTTCTGTCACGGGTCCAAGCTCTCCTGTCATCCCGGAGTGCGTAGGACCGTGGCAGTAGTCCAGCAGCGCTTCTGGTGGGCGTCCCTGGAAACCGACGTCCGGGACTACGTCCAGGCCTGTACCATCTGCGCCAGGGGCAAGGCAGACCATCGGAGGACGACGGGACTCCTCCAACCCCTGCCAGTGCCTCATCGCCCCTGGTCTCACATCGGCCTGGACTTCATCACGGGCCTCCCGCCGTCCCAGGGCAACACCATTATTCTCATGATAGTGGACCGGTTCTCCAAGGCGGCCCACTTCGTGGCCCTCCCGAAGCTCCCGACAGCCCAGGAGACGGCAGACCTCCTGGTCCACCACGTCATGCGGCTGCATGGGATACCATCGGACATTGTATCAGATCGTGGTCCCCAGTTCTCTTCGCAGGTGTGGAGGAGTTTCTGTAAGGAGCTGGGGGCCACCGTGAGTCTCTCGTCCGGGTACCACCCCCACACCAACGGCCAGGCAGAGCGGGCTAACCAGGAGTTGGAACAGGCCCTTCGCTGCGTCACCTCCGCGCACCCGGCGGCCTGGAGTCACCATCTGGCCTGGATCGAGTATGCCCATAACAGCCAAGTCTCATCTGCTACCGGCCTCTCCCCTTTTGAGGCATGTTTGGGGTTCCAGCCCCCATTGTTCCCGCTGGTGGAGGGAGAGGTCGGTGTGCCCTCAGTCCAGGCCCACCTCAGGAGGTGCCGCCGGGTGTGGCGGACCGCCCGCTCTGCCCTGTTAAAGGCCCGGACGAGGGCCAAGACCCATGCGGACCGCCGACGTTCCCCGGCCCCCACGTACCAGCCCGGGCAGGAGGTGTGGCTGTCAACAAAGGACATCCCCCTCTGTGTGGACTCACCCAAATTAAAGGACAGGTACATCGGACCATTCCCCATCCTCAAGATCATCAACCCGGCCGCAGTGAAGCTCCGACTCCCGGCTTCACTGCGGATCCACCCTGTCTTCCACGTGTCCCGTATTAAGCCACACCACACCTCGCCCCTCTGTGCACCTGGACCTACGCCGCCTCCTGCCCGGCTCATCGACGGGGAGCCTGCTTGGACGGTCCGCAGGCTCCTGGACGTCCGTCGTAAGGGCCGGGGGTTCCAATATCTGGTGGACTGGGAGGGGTATGGACCTGAAGAACGCTCCTGGGTGAAGAGGAGCTTCATCCTGGACCCGGCCCTCCTGGCCGATTTCTACAGACGACACCCGGACAAGCCTGGTCGGGCGCCAGGAGGCGCCCGTTGAGGGGGGGGTCCTGTTGTGTAGGCCGCTGAAGAGGAGGTACTGCTGGCCCACTACCACCAGAGGGCGCCCTGCTTGGAGTGCGGGCTCCAAGCACGAGAGGGCGCCAGACCCAGAGGAAGTGACAGCTGTCACTCATTACTCCAGCTGTCACTCATCTACACCACCATATAAGCCGGACTGCAACTCCACCTCCCCGCCAAGAAATCGACTACCAGAACCAAGGTAATTTCTCTGCTGACTTTAAACTGTGACTTACGTCTGTTTGCAGCCGTATTCCTGTGAAGACCCAGAAGAGGGACAAACAGGAGCTGCACGAGTGTGTGTGATTTGGAGGTGGAGGTGCTCCCACCTAACGGTATCTGGACTATATATTACTGAGTGTGCAGACTCACACTCACACATCATATTTCTGCTTTCTGCCAGCAGTACCAGGGTCGACAGTCGAAGACAGAGGCCACCTGGGGACTCGGGACTTGGCGGCTCCGGTGTTCTTCAGGCCGTTGGTGGTGGAAGCCGTGTGGGACGCGGCTTCTCTCTCGTCGGGCGTCTTCTATCTTCGAGCCTGCCCACACTTCACCTGGTGTTTATTGACTGTGAGATTAAGACACGTTTCGTTGTGTAATATCACAACATTAAATTGTTACCTTTTGGCTTACTCTTTGTCCGTTCATTTGCGCCCCCTGTTGTGGGTCCGTGCTACGACACCTTCACAACAAGAATGGGACAAAGTAACACCTGAGATGCTTCATTGCCATTGTCCAAAATGTATTAAGCACTGTCAGAAAGAATGACAGCATTACAAAGTGGTAAATGCTTTGGCATCCCAACTTTTTTAGAATGTGTTGCAGGTCTTATATTCCAAAAAATACAAATGTGTTGCAGGCCTTATATATAACTCAGCCACATGGGGTGTGCAGCCAGTACATTCTGAGTGCTGGTCCCAAGCCCGGATAAATGAGTAGGGTTGCATCAGGAAGAGCATCTGGCACCACCCCAACCATGCAGAATACAAACCGAATTTCCATACTGGATCAGTTAAGGCCCAGGTTAACAATGACCACCATCAGTGCTGTTGCCCAACAGGGGGGCAGCAGAAATTGGGCTACTGCTGGGTGAAGAAGAAGAACAGGAGGGAACGTGTCTACAGACAATGAGAGAAGAGGAAAATTAGAAGGGTGGAAGTGAGAGTTTGGAATTTGAATGTTGGCAGTATGACTGGTAAAGGGAGATAGGTGGCAGATATGATGGAGAGGATGAAGGTTGACATATTGTGTGTGCAAGATACCAAGTGTAAGGGAAGTAAGAGCAGGAGCATTGGTGGTGGGTTCCAGTTGTTGTATCATGGTGTGGATAGGAGGAGAAATGGTGTATGGGTCATTTTAAAGGAAGAGTATGTTAAGAGTGTGTTGGAGGTTAAGCATGTGTTCAACAGGGTGGTGAGTGAGAATTTGGAAATTGAAGGGGTGTTGATGGATATCATCACCGCATATGCCCCACAGGTAGGTTGTGGGATGAAGGAGAAACATTTCTGGAGTGAGTTAGTTGAGCCCGGCGGCCCGGTCCGCGCTCACAACCCCTGGCTGTTTGGACGTGGAATGTCACCTTTCTGGGGGGAAAGGAGCCTGAGCTTGTGCGGGAGATTGAGAGATACTGACTAGAGATAGTCGAGCTCACCTCCACGCACAGCTTGGGCTCTGGTACCCAACTCCTGGAGAGGGGCTGGACGCTCCACTTTTCTGGTGTTGCCCATGGGGAGAGGCGGAGAGCTGGGGTCGCATTGCTTATTGCTCCCCAGCTCAGTCGTCATGTGTTGGAATTCACTCCGGTGAACAAGAGGGTCACGTCCCTACACCTTCGGGTCGGGGACAGGTCTCTCACTGTTGTCTCGGCCTACGGGCCGAGTGGCAGTGCAGAGTACCCGACCTTCTTGGAGTCCCTGGGAGGGGTACAAGATAGCGCTCTGACTGGGGACTCCATTGTTCTCCTGGGGGATTTCAATGCCCACGTGGGCGGCGACAATGAGACCTGGAGGGGGGTGATCGGGAAGCACGGCCTCCCCAATCTGAACCCGAGTGGTGTTCAGTTGTTGGACTTCTGTGCTAGTCACAGTTTGCCCATCACAAACACCATGTTCGAGCACAAGAGTGTCCATAAGTGCATGTGGCACCAGGACACCCTGAGATGGAGGTCGATGATTGACTTTGTGGTCGTATCATCTGACCTTCGGCCATGTGTCTCGGACACTCGAGTGAAGAGAGGGGCTGAGCTGTTGACCGATCACCACCTGGTGGTGAATTGGATCCGCTGGGGGGGTAGAAAGCCAGTCAGACCTGGCAGGCCCAAACGTATCATGAGGGTCTGCTGGGAATGACTGGCGGAACCCTCTGTCAGCGAGGTCTTCAACTCCCACCTTCGGGAGAGCTTCTCCCAGATCCCGGGGGAGGTTGGAGACATGGAGTCCGAGTGGACCATGTTCTCCACCTCGTTTGTCGATGCGACTGCTCATAGCTGTGGTCACAAGGTCTCTTGTGCCTGTCGCGGTGGCAATCCCCGAACCTGGTGGTGGACGCCGGAAGTAAGGGATGCCGTTGAGCTGAAGAAGGAGTCCTACATGTCTTTGTTGGTAGGTGGGACCCTGGAGGCAGCTGACAGGTACCGGCAGGCCAAGTGTGCCGCAGCCCGTGCGGTCGCAGTGGCAAAGTCTGGGAGGAGTTCAGAGAGGCCATGGAGGAGGACTATCGGTCGGCCTCGAAGAAATTCTGGCAAACCGTCCGACACCTCAGGAGGTGGAAGCAGCTCTCCACCAGCACTGTCTATGGTGCGGGTGGGGAGCTGTTGACCCTGACTGGGGATGTTGTCGGGCGGTGGAAGGAATACTTTGAGGATCTCCTCAATCCCATCGTCACATCTTCCGAAGAGAAAGCAGAGACTGGGGACTCAGAGGCAGACTCATCCATTACCCAGGCCGAAGTCACCAAGGTGGTTAGAAAGCTCCTCGGTGGCAAGGCTCCTGGGGTGGATGAAATCCGTCCTGAGTACCTTAAGTCTCTGGATGTTGTGGGACTGTCTTGGCTGACACGCCTCTGCAACATCGCGTGGCGGTCGGGGACAGTGCTTCTGGATTGGCAGACCGGGGTGGTGGTCCCTCTCTTTACGAAGGGGGAGCAGAGGGTGTTTTCCAACTACAGGGGGATCACACTCCTCAGCCTCCCCGGTAAGGTCTATTCCAGAGTACTGGAGAGGAGAATTCGACCAATAGTCGAACCTCGGGTTCAGGAGGAGCAGTGTGGTTTTCGTCCTGGTTGTGGCACACTGGACCAGCTCTAGACGCTCCATCTGGTGCTCGAGGGTTCATGGGAGTTCGCCCAACCAGTCCACATGTGCTTTGTGGATCTAGAGAAGGCGTTCGACTGTGTCCCTCGGGGCACCATGTGTGGGGTGCTTCGGGAGTACGGGGTCCAGGGTCCTTTACTAAAGGCTATCCGGTCCCTGTACAACCACAGCAGGAGCTTGGTTCGCATTGCCTGTAGTAAGTCAAACCTTTTCCAGTGCACTTTGGCCTCCGCCAGGGCTGCCCTTTGTCACCAGTTCTTTTCATTAACTTTATAGACAGAATTTCTGGGCACAGCCAGGGTGTAGAGGGGTCTGGTTTGGGAACCACAGAATCTTGTCCCTGCTGTTTGCGGACGATGTGGTTCTGTTGGCTTCATCAAATCAGGACCTTCAGCGTGCACTGGGGCAGTTTTTAGCCGAGTGTGAAGCGTCCGGGATGAAAATCAACACCTCCAAATCCGAGGCCATGGCTCACGACCGGAAAAAGGTGCTTTGCCCTCTTCAGGTCGGTGGAGTGTCCTTGCCTCAAGTGGAGAGTTTAAGTATCTCAGGGTCTTGTTCACGAGTGAGGGACAGATGGAGCCTGAGATCGATAGATGGATCGATGCGGTCACTGTATCGGACCGTCATGTGAAGAGACAGCTGAGTAGGGGGGCAAAGCTCTCGATTTACTGATGGACCTACGTTCCTATCCTCACCTATGGTCATGAGATTTGGCTCATGACCGAAAGAACGAGATCGCGAGTACAAGCGGCCGAGATGAATTTCCTCCACAGGGTGGCTGGGCACTCCCTTAGAGATAGGGTGAGAAGCTCGGTCACTCGGGAGGAGCTCAGAGTCGAGCCGCTGCTCCTCCATGTCGAAAGGAGCCAGTTGAGCTGGCTTGGGCATCTTTTCTGGATGCCCCCTGGACGCATGACTGGAGAGGTGTTCCAGGCACGTTCCATCAGGAGGAGGTCCCGGGGAAGACCCAGGACATGCTGGAGGGACTATATCTCTTGGCTCGCTTGGGAACGCCTTGGAATTCCCCCGGAGGAGCTGGGGGAGGTGTGTGTGGATCGGGAAGTCTGGGCGGCTTTGCTTGAGCTGCTGCCTCCGTTACCAGACTCCGGATAAAGCAGAAGAAAATGGATGGATGGATGGATGGATGGATGGATGGATGGATGGATGGATGGATGGATGGATGGATGGATGGATGGATGGATGGATGGATGGATGGATGGATGGATGGATGGATGGAGTTAGCTGAGGTGGTGGAGAGTGTGTTCAAGCATGAAAGAGTGGTGATAGCAGCAGACTTCAATCAGCATGTTGGTGAAGCGAACAGAGGTGATGAGGAAGTAATGGGTAGATATGTTATCAAGCGCAGGAATGTGGAAAGACAGATGGTAGTTGATTTTGCAAAAGTATGGAAATGGCTGTTTTGAATACCTACTTTATGAAAAGGGAGGAGCACAAAGTAACATATAAGAGTGGAGGAAGGTGCACGCAGGTGGACTACATTCTTTGTGAGCTGAACCAAGGATCAGATGGTGGAAGCTGAAGGAGAAGAAAGAATGTTGTGTAAAATTCAGGAAGGAGATGAGACAAGTACTGGATGAAGGTGAATTTATGCTGGATGAGTGGAGGAAGTATTGGAGGAGAAAGCTCAGAAGGTGCTGGGTGTGACATCTGAACAGAGAAAGAAGACAGTAGGAGACCTGTTTGTTGAATGAGGATGTGTTCGAATAGATGAGGACAAAGAGGTTGGTAAAATAGAATTAGGATAATTGGACAGATGATGAAAGTAAACAGAAATACAACAAGATGTGGGATCAGGTGAAAAGAGCTGTGGCTAAGGAAGGCACATACAGTGACCAGGATATGAAGTTGAACACCAATGAAGGGGAAAAGGACTTGTACCAATTGGCTGCACAGAGTTAAGGAGCTGGAAACGATGTGTACTAGGCTATAGTGATAAAGGATGCAGGTGAACATGTGCTGAAAAGTGAGGAGGGTGTGGAGGGAGTATTTTGAGGAGCTTATGTATGAAGAAAATGAGAGGGAGAAAAGGCTGGATGATGTCAATAGTGAATCTTAAAGTGCAATGGACTAGTAAGGATGACTTGAAGATAACTAAGAAGAGAAATTTGAGGGAGTGAAGAAGAAGAAGTGTACAGGTACTGATTTAAAACAATACGGGTAATGTGTACAGATGTACAGATACATAGAGGCTACAGAGATGTAAATTTGATCAGTGACAGCATGAATTTATGGGAAAAACCAGTGGAACCTCACTGAAAAGAATAGGTAATTTATGAATAGCAATAAAGTTACATTGCTAGCAGGGGTGGTGGCGAAGTGAGTAATGCTCTTGGTTTCAGTGCGGAAGGTTCCCAGTTACGGTGCCACATTTCTCCATATAAGTAGAGTTGCATCAGGAAGGGCATCTGGCGGAAAACTTGTGTCAATTCAGTATGCAGATCCACCTTGGATTTGCTGCGGTGACCCGAATGCAAACAAGGGAGCAGCTGAAGGGACTTACTAACAAAGTTATATTACTGCAGAGGCAATGCTCAAAGATTCAAAGGATTCAAAAGAATTTTATTGTCATATGCACAAAGGAACATGTTCCCTGCACCATGAAATGTGTTTACTGCATTTAACCCATTCTAATTGCCAGTTAGGAGCAGAAGTCGCCTTTAGGCGCCCGGGGACCAGCTCCAGATGTATATCCTGCCTTAGGTCAACAGCAGGGCTGAGCAAACATTCTCATTACGACAGACGAATACACAACACACATAACGGTACATGAACACATATAAAAAGCACACACAAGGTAAAACACACACAATGTTTGCACTGAATGTGCTGAAATATAGAGAGGGCCAAAAGGAGTAGCATTCTGTGCTTTTAGAGTCATGGTTGTTATGTGAAAAAGAAAACTGTCTTCAGAGCTCAAAATTTTTGTGATAAATAAATTACACAACAAAGCATGTAGATTTAACTTTGAAAAGAAATGGAAAGATTATTCATCCATAGGTTTTTAACTTTGTTTTCAATTAATCGCCATGTCAAAATCACGGAATATTTTTGTTTTGCTGCATAATGTCAATATGACATATGTGCACATTTTAAAAAATGCGTTGTGGTTAGAGGTCCAGATGAGACCGGACCCGTTCAGGAGTTGGACTCAAATGCTGGGAACAATGGTGAGACAGAATTGAACGAAAAAAGATTTATTTACAATCATGGATTAACAAAGGATTTAATAATGATGACGCTGGAGCTGGTGCCTGCAGAGCCAAGACAGGGCCCACTTGTAGTGGTGGAAAGCTGGGAGCTGCAGTGCACACAGAGCCATGTTTGAGAGTTAGTGAGTGGGAATGAAACCCAAGAGTGTGGTACAGAAACCGGAGCTTGTGGGGACGCTCAGAGCCGAGGAGGGAGGAACGTTCTGAAAAATGAGAACAAAGGTGAGTGATTACATTCTTAACACTGGAAACCTTTAACAACAGAATGTTCACAGGAAGGCTTAATGCAGGAACGTTCACAGTTCAGGAATTATTCACAGTTCAGGAATTGTTCACAGAGGTCAGAGGTCAGCAGCAGCACTTCTTATGACACAGTTCAGTTAAGCTTAACTTGGTTTCAGGAATGACTTGGAAGTTCATAATAGTTCTGCATAACAGTTCATACAGTTCTTGGTAATGGACAGTCACCGACAGGAGCAGAATGAAAGCTGGAATATCACAATGTCAGAGGTGTCAGGAACTTAGCTGAATACTGCAGAGCTGCATGCTCTGAGGCTGAGTGCTGAGGAGCAGCAGCACAGCTGTGAGTCCAAAGTGACGTAGTGCAGGTAGTGGCGTGGAAGCCAGGAGACTTTTCAGCGTGGAAGCCGCGCAGGAAGGCATCTGGAAACACCAAAGGTCAAAGAGCTCTATTATTGTAAATAGAGGTGCCAGGTTACCTTTGAGAGGAGCCGCGGGAAGGTCAGATGTCACACAGGGGCGTCTCAGGGAATCTCTCAGAAGACAGAGCACATGGAAGCATCAGAGTTGAAGTAAAGGCGCTTTTCCACTTCACAAAAGTAGCACTACTCAGCACTACTCGGCTCGACTCTACTCGTTTTTTTTGCTTTTCCATTAGGGTAGTATCTGGTACCGGGTCCTTTTTTTTAGTACCTGCTCGGGAGCAGTTCCAAGCGAGCCGAGCCGATACTAAAATGTGATGTCAACAGGCTGCCGGCCACTGATTGGTCAGAGAACGTCGTCACTGGACGAGTCATGAGTGTGCCGTCCGAGAGGAAAATCAAAACCCGCCATTTTTAAATAGTCACAGCGGCGTTACAGCAACCATCGTTTTCTTTCGTTTCACGGCGATTTTTTTTTTTTACTCGCACAAAACCACACCGTGGTCTGTGGATGAGCTGCGGACGTTTATGTTTGGTGGCGGAGGACAGAATACAGAGAGGTGGATGAAGCGATCCGAAAAGAGGCCGCACTCGGCTCACCGGACATTACAGCAACTCAGAGAACAGCTGAAAAAGCTTAAAAGTGATTAAAGGACCACAATGACTGGAGTAGGTCGGACCGTAAGGGCTGGAAACGGTTCGACCGCAGGAACGCTGTTTACGCACACCGACCGGCGAGCAACGGGAGGCAGGATGACCGCGACTCGGCTTTGTTGGAAGCGACGGATGGTAAGTGTTTTTGTGACTGTAGTCTGCTTGAAAGCACCGTTTAACGTTCCTTATCCCATTGGTGGGAAGCACACTTTAACAAACGAAGATTATGAGTCTAAACTTGTGTTAAAGTAACATCGTTGTCACACTAACTGTCAGAATGCTCGTAGCACGGGCCGGGGCGGAGGATTAGCAGCAATCTTCCATTCCAGCTTATGAATTAATCAAAAACCTAGACAGAGCTTTAATTCATTTGAAAGCTTGTCTCTTAGTCTTGTCCATCCAAATTGGAAGTCCCAAAAACCAGTTTTACTTGTTATTATCTATCGTCCACCTGGTCGTTACTGTGAGTTTCTCTGTGAATTTTCAGACCTTTTGTCTGACTTAGTGCTTAGCTCAGATAAGATAATTATAGTGGGCGATTTTAACATCCACACAGATGCTGAGAATGACAGCCTCAACACTGCATTTAATCTATTATTAGACTCTATCGGCTTTGCTCAAAAAGTAAATGAGTCCACCCACCACTTTAATCATATTTTAGATCTTGTTCTGACTTATGGTATGGAAATAGAAGACTTAACAGTATTCCCTGAAAACTCCCTTCTGTCTGATCATTTTTTAATAACATTTAAATTTACCCTGATGGACTACCCTGCAGTGGGGAATAAGTTTCATTACACTAGAAGTCTTTCAGAAAGCGCTGTAACTAGGTTTAAGGATATGATTCCTTCTTTATGTTCTCTAATGTCATATACCAACACAGAGCAGAGTAGCTACCTAAACTCTGTAAGGGAGTTAGAGTATCTCGTCAATAGTTTTACATCCTCATTGAAGACAACTTTGGATGCTGTAGCTCCTCTGAAAAAGAGAGCTTTAAATCAGAAGTGTCTGACTCCGTGGTATAACTCACAAACTCGTAGCTTAAAGCAGATAACCCGTAAGTTGGAGAGGAAATGGCGTCTCACTAATTTAGAAGATCTTCACTTAGCCTGGAAAAAGAGTTTGTTGCTCTATAAAAAAGCCCTCCGTAAAGCTAGGACATCTTTCTACTCATCACTAATTGAAGAAAATAAGAACAACCCCAGGTTTCTTTTCAGCACTGTAGCCAGGCTGACAAAGAGTCAGAGCTCTATTGAGCTGAGTATTCCATTAACTTTAACTAGTAATGACTTCATGACTTTCTTTGCTAACAAAATTTTGACTATTAGAGAAAAAATTACTCATAACCATTCCAAAGATGTATCGTTATCTTTGGCTGCTTTCAGTGATGCCAGTATTTGGTTAGACTCTTTCTCTCCGATTGTTCTGTCTGAGTTATTTTCATTAGTTACTTCATCCAAATCATCAACATGTTTATTAGACCCCATTCCTGCCAGGCTGCTCAAGGAAGTCCTACCATTATTTAATGCTTCAATCTTAAATATGATCAATCTATCTTTGTTAGTTGGTTATGTACCACAGGCCTTTAAGGTGGCAGTAATTAAACCATTACTTAAAAAGCCATCACTTGACCCAGCTATCTTAGCTAATTATAGGCCAATCTCCAATCTTCCTTTTCTCTCAAAGATTCTTGAGAGGGTAGTTGTAAAACAGCTAACTGATCACCTGCAGAGGAATGGTCTATTTGAAGAGTTTCAGTCAGGTTTTAGAATTCATCATAGTACAGAAACAGCATTAGTGAAGGTTACAAATGATCTTCTTATGGCTTCGGACAGTGGACTTATCTCTGTGCTTGTTCTGTTGGACCTCAGTGCTGCTTTTGATACTGTTGACCATAAAATTTTATTACAGAGATTAGAGCATGTCATAGGTATTAAAGGCACTGCGCTGCGGTGGTTTGAATCATATTTGTCTAATAGATTACAGTTTGTTCATGTAAATGGGGAATCTTCTTCACAGACTAAAGTTAATTATGGAGTTCCACAAGGTTCTGTGCTAGGACCAATTTTATTCACTTTATACATGCTTCCCTTAGGCAGTATTATTAGACGGTATTGCTTAAATTTTCATTGTTACGCAGATGATACCCAGCTTTATCTATCCATGAAGCCAGAGGATACACACCAATTAGCTAAACTGCAGGATTGTCTTACAGACATAAAGACATGGATGACCTCTAATTTCCTGCTTTTAAACTCAGATAAAACTGAAGTTATTGTACTTGGCCCCACAAATCTTAGAAGCATGGTGTCTAACCAGATCGTTACTCTGAATGGCATTTCCCTGATCTCTAGTAATACTGTGAGAAATCTTGGAGTCATTTTTGATCAGGATATGTCATTCAAAGCGCATATTAAACAAATATGTAGGACTGCCTTTTTGCATTTACGCAATATCTCTAAAATCAGAAAGGTCTTGTCTCAGAGTGATGCTGAAAAACTAATTCATGCATTTATTTCCTCTAGGCTGGACTATTGTAATTCATTATTATCAGGTTGTCCTAAAAGTTCCTTAAAAAGCCTTCAGTTGGTTCAGAATGCTGCAGCTAGAGTACTGACGGGGACTAGCAGGAGAGAGCATATCTCACCCGTGTTGGCCTCTCTTCATTGGCTTCCTGTTAATTCTAGAATAGAATTTAAAATTCTTCTTCTTACTTATAACGTTTTGAATAATCAGGTCCCATCTTATCTTAGGGACCTCGTAGTACCATATTACCCCATTAGAGCGCTTCGCTCTCAGACTGCGGGCTTACTTGTAGTTCCTAGGGTTTGTAAGAGTAGAATGGGAGGCAGAGCCTTCAGCTTTCAGGCTCCTCTCCTGTGGAACCAGCTCCCAATTCAGATCAGGGAGACAGATACCCTCTCTACTTTTAAGATTAGGCTTAAAACTTTCCTTTTCGCTAAGGCTTATAGTTAGGGGTGGATCGGGTGACCCTGGACCATCCCTTGGTTATGTTGCTTTAGACGTAGACTGTGGGGGGGGTTCCCATGATGCACTGTTTCTTTCTCTTTTTGCTCCGTATGCATCACTCTGCATTTAATCATTAGTGATCGATCTCTGCCCCCCTTCTCGGCATGTCTTTTTCCTGGTTCTTTCCCTCAGCCCCAACCAGTCTCAGCAGGGGACTGCCCCTCCCTGGGCCTGGTTCTGCTGGAGGTTTCTTCCTGTTAGGAGGGAGTTTTTCCTTCCCACTGTGGCCAAGTGCTTGCTCATAGGGGGTCGTTTTGACCGTTGGGGTTTTTCATAATTATTGTATGGCCTTGCCTTGCAATGTGGAGCGCCTTGGGGCAGCTGTTTGTTGTGATTTGGCGCTATATAAGAAAAAAGTTGATTGATTGATTGATTGATGTACGCAGACACAGTGAGCTAGCTGACTGCTAACTAGCGAGCTAGCTAACTCCATGCTCCTCCGCTTTAAAGTATTAACTTCTGACAGAAAAAACACCTCAAGTCAGCAAGACAAAAAACATGTACATTTGACTCATTTAGTGCCATTACGGTGATGTGGTTTTTTTTGACGTCGCCATTTTGTGTTTTTGTTGAAGAATCCAGTTCCATAAGCGAGGAGGGTTCGAACACCAGCTTCAACATCTGTATCAACGTCCAGCACCACACAGCAACGTGTCATCACAGGTAAGAATAACGTGTCTGACATCACCTTAACTTTCCCAAATACGATATGTATACAGGTGACTCCCCCCCACCAAAAAAAAAAAAAAAAATCCAGAACCCATAAATATTGTCATAAATCCCACAAAGGTCCAGCAAATTTTGCTGGACCTTCCCAAAGTTTCAGTTATCTTGATTGCTTTGTATAAAAGTCATGTTCTTTCAAAATGATGCTCCAAATGATCTGATTTGTTGGAGGATAAGTTTGAAAGAACATAATTTTTATGCAAAGTGACCAAGATAACTGAAACTCTGGGGAATGATCATACAGAGACTGAAGGTTTTTTTTTAAGTTTTTTAAACTTTCTTTCCCATTTCTACCTTCATTATTGTCCAGGCAACGGTGGTGGAAGCTGCATTTAATCAGGCATATCTTGGCATGCTGGGTGACCTTGTGCACACGATGCATGACCGGGGCATGTGACCTGCGCCCCCACCCCAGACTACAGACACATGAAACTTTTGTATAGTTTGTGTTGCTTTTTTTGTGTGTCTGTATTTGCTCTTTTTTGTTGCAGTAAACAATTTGACTCATGTGACTGTATCATAATTTGTCATTTCATTCTGAGTCAACAGTAAAAAACATTTTGATTCATTTCTAAGAATTTTTAATTTGGGTTTTGCTGCTCCAGAAGACACTGCACACTACACCTGGCTGAATCTTTACACAGATGCTTCAATAATCATGTCTAAACTGAGATTTTACCAAATGGTATTTAACATAAACAAAAAGGTTTAGTCCCTTCAATGAAGGCACCATTACATCAAGGAATTTTGAACAACCAGTTTTACTGTCTGTTACATTTATGACCCCATTAAATGTAAAACTTATTTTACTACTGGATTATGCTTAAACAGCTTTTCAAACTGTTAGCCTTTAAATCAGTAAACCTTGGTAACTTTTACAAATCAAAATGATGTTACACAAAAGTGGAGACATTTTAGCAAAAAGTACAAAAATTTATTCAAAATTCACAGTGAAACATAACTGGTGTATAACATGATGATGACAAAGGTGTCCCATTCCGTGGCATGAACCTCTGCAGCGGTGACTCTGAGAAAACCATCTGAAACACACATACAGCATACATATTTTAATTAGTGCTGTCAGGTTATTAAAAAAATAATGTAATTGATTAAATGATTCATTTAGATTAATCACAAACCCTGTAATTGCAGGTATATTTAAAAAACTCAGATCTGTGTGTGTTTGGGGCATTTAATAATCTGGTAAAAAATGATCAGGGTTATTTTGTTACATATCAAGGAGTTATTAAACAAGCTGTAAATTGGTCTTAAATTGGGAGAAATGTCTAAGTGGAATTTGGATGGGTTAAATGCAGGCAAATTTCATTGTATTTATGTGTACAATGACAATAAAAGGATATATTATAAAGAATGTCTATAAAAACAGAATTGTGGGAGTTTGGAGGCTGATTCTTTCTGCACAATATGACTCCTTTAATAATTATCTTATTTGATTTCATATTTTAAATTTGTCCATTGAACATTAAAATCCGGATGAAAAACAAACATTTTTAATGTGTTTTAAGCCTGTTCGAGTTCAGTGATGACGTTAATTAACCAAATCAACATTTTGTGCGTGAACGTCAGTAAATGCACAAACTCCCACATTTGAGATTTAACAATAAGTTATCAAAGCAAGTTACTTTGGTAAAAAAAAGAAAAGTATGAACATTAACACGTTTATTGCTCAGAAATGCGTCTTTATTTACAGACCAAGTCACTGACGTCAAAACAAAATGGAGCAAAGTGTGACTGAAGGCCTGATAGGTATTGTAATTAATCTAAATTAACGCTTTATTTTGACAGCCACAATTTTAATAGTTAATAGCGACAGCCTGCAGTTATTAATTATTTACGAGCTACTTAGGAAGCTAACAATTAGCTTACCGTCATGCTTTGTCTCTTCATCTCTAGCAGCTTGTACCTTCTCGTCTTCATCTTCATATGAATTCCCAAAGTCTTCTGTACGTCTCAAGCGTCTTTTTCTGGCCGCCAGCAGCTTTCTCTTAAAAACTCACAGCAGTAAACACACGGAGTCCACCATTGTTTATGTTTGTGTCGCGTCTAAACTACGTCACTGCAGTTTGCTCTGCTGACCCCGCCCACGTTGAAGAGGTACTATTTGCAGTAGAAAAGCTCGCGCTTGGAACTAAACCGGGTAGAGCCGAGTGGAGTAGAGCCGAGTAGTGCTGGTGCTTTGTACTGGAAAAGTGGCTTAATAGTATCTCAAAATAGTATCTGGCCATGCAGGCTGAGAATCTGATGTAGTCAAGGTCATGGAAGAATCTGGCCAAGACTGAGCTCAAAGCCAGGGGTTTAAGTAACCCACTCCTGATCAGGAGCTCAAGAGCCTCAGATGTGAGTTGCAGGTGCTCCTCTGCTCTGCAGAGCGCCACCTGGAGGGAAAACAGGCAAACAACACACGAGAGAGAAGGGAGGGGAAAGAGGCAGACAAAGGCAGCCCATGACAAAATGCTCACATACACATGACTATTTAATGCTATGTTTTCTCTTTCCATATTAAGATGTTTTATAGTAGCAGGAATGAAGATGACCTAATTTACAGTAATTCTTTGTGATATTATCAACAAATTCCTTATAAGTGGATTATTATTCTTCTTCTTATTATTATTATTATTATTAGTTCTCCTTTATTGTTTTTTCCACATAGGACTGCAAAAATGTTTGGTGTCAGTAGAGTAATGCATGATGATTGGCAGGATGGATGGCGTAACGAGGTTTAAGGGCTAGGTCACGGCAGACAAACAAAGGACACGAAAGCTTCCACCACAGTGACACCATCTGAGGAACACTTGCCGCTGTGATGACAGCCTTGTTTCAAAAACACACAAAATCAAGCATGCATGAAAACATGCACAAGTACAAACATGTGTGCTCTGTAATGTGAATTTCCATAAATGATCACATTTTAACGGATCTACCTGTATGTATTCTTATCTCTCAAAAAATAAGTCACTTTGCATGAGCTTAAACCTAGTGAACTAAAAGTCATCTATACATTATGAAAGAGAGTCTGGGGAGTTGGTGTGTTAAACCCCAAGATGAGCAAGAATTTCCTTGGAAGAACTAATGTTTAACATGTAGACTAAGTCAGGATTTAACTCAAAATCCAACATTTTCATCCTTTACTGACATCTAATTTTATTTCTTGAACAGCATATTAAAGTAAAACAGGTATACATTTTGTTTACCTGCATCCACTTGGTCTCTTGCACACCCAACATGTCTGCTTTCCTCGTCCCATCATATCAGCCAGCTCTGTCTTTACCAGTTATACTGCCAGCATTCAAAGTCCCAAGTCCCAAGGGGAGGTGATGGTCGAGTGCAGTGGTGTCCAAAGTATTCCAGAAAGGGTGGAGAGGGTGCAGGTTTTCTTTGCGGCCAGTGACTCCAGCAGATGAGTTCACTGATTACATCACTTTGAGCAGGTGAGATGAGTTCATCATTGAACTCACCTGCTGGAGTCACTGGCTGCAAGGAAAACCTGCACTCTTTGCCCTTTCTGGAATACTTTGGACACCACTAGTCTAATAGTTATGCACTGGGCTTCAGACCAAAGGATCCTTGATTCAAACCCCAGTTTGACCAGAAAATCATTAAGGCCCTTGGGCAAGGTCCTTAATCCCCTAGTTGCTCCCGGTGTGTAGTGAGCACCCTGACACTGGTATGTGACTGTGTCTGTGTGAATGGGTAAATGCGAGGCATAATTGTAAAGCACTTTGAGCTTCTGATGAAGATGGAAAAGTGCTATATAAAAAATGCAGTCCATTTGGAAAGGCAGTTGGTCAAGATAACATTTCAGTGGATGCAGGGGAATGTCTAGGAGAGATGGCAGTGGAGTTTCTTACCAGACTGTTGAATCAAATCTTGGAAAATGAGAAGATGGCTGAGGAGTGAAAATTAAGTGTGCTGGTTCCTATTTTTAAGGACAAGGGTGATGTGCAGAGCTGCAGTAACTATAGAGGCATAAAGATGACCAGCCAGCATGAAGTTATGGGAAAGAGTAGTAGAAGCTAGGCTTAGAAAACAGGTTAAGCTCTATGAGCAACAATATGGTTTCATGTCGAGAAAGAGCACTACAGATGCAATCTTTGCTCTGAGAATACTGTTGGAGAAGTATAGAGAAGGCCAGAAGGAGTTATATTGTGTGTTTGTGGATTTAGAGAAAGCTTGTGACAGGATGCCAAGAGAAGAGTTGTGGTATTGTATGAGGAAGCCTGGAGTGGCAGAGAAATATATGAGGGTAGTGCAGGACATGTATAAGGATAGTGTGATGGAGTTGAGATGCGCATTAGGAATGACATACTCATTCAAGGTGGAGGTGGGATTTCACCAAGGATCTGTTCTGAGTCCTTTCTTGTTCGCAATGGTGATGGACAGATTGACAGAAGAGATCAGAAAGGAGTCTCCATGGACTATGATGTTTGCAGTTGACATTGTCATCTGTAGTGAGAGTAGTGAGCAAGTTGAGTCTAGCCCGGAGAGGTGGAGATATGCTCTGCAGAGAAGGAGAATGAAAGTCCGTAGGCATGTATATGTATGTATATAAATGTGTGTGTGTGTGTGTGTGTGTGTGTGTGTGTGTGTGTGTGTGTGTGTGTGTGTGTGTTCATGGGTGTTTACAGTATGTATGGCCCAGGGGAAGAAGAAGCTGTTTGTCAGTCTGCTGGTGTGGGATTTTGTTGACCTGCAGCATTCCCTGGAGAGTGAATTTTTAATTTATTTTCATTTATATAGTGCCAAATCACAACAGAGTTGCCTCAAGGCGCTTCACACAAGTAAGGTCTAACCTTACTAACCCCCAGAGCAGCAATGGTAAGGAAAAACTTCCTCTGAGGAAGAAACCTCAAGCAGACCAGACTCAAAGGAGTGACCCTCTGCTTGGGCCATGCTACAGACACAAATTACAGAACAATTCACAAAACGAATATACAGGAAATGCTGTTGGTGCACAGGACAGGAGGGTCTCCACCACAAACACCACAGCCATCTCTGGATGGAGCTGCACCTTAAACAGAGAGAAAAACAGAATCAGGCATCAGAAAGACAAGAAATACATTATAATTTGCCAGCATTAAACAACAAGAAAAACAGGAAATACTAAGGTGACCGCCAGCCACTAGCCCTAAGCTTCACCAAAAGGCCCAGAATTTAGGTAAAGTTGAGGCAGCGGCACGCTAAGTTTACTAATAAAATGAATACCAGTATGCTAGCCATACGAAAGTGAAAATAAGTGCGTCTTAAGTCTGGACATGAAAGTCCCCACAGAATGTGATTGTTTTATTGATGCAGGGAGATCATTCCACAGAACAGGGGCATGATAAGAGAAAGCGCTATGATCCACAGACTTCTTATTCACCCTAGGGACACAAAGTAGTCCTGCACCCTGAGAATGCAAAACCCGGGCTGGTACGTAAGTTTTAATTAGGTAAGCTAAGTAGGGAGGTGTCAGTCCATGAACAATTTTATAGACTAGTAGCAGAACCTTAAAATCTGATCTCACTGGGACATGAAGCTACTGAAGGGATGCCAAAATGGGTGTAATGTGGTCAAACTTTCTGCTTCATGTCAAAAGTCTGGCTGCAGCATTTTGAACCAGTTGGAGAGCCCTAATGCTAGACTGCGGTACACCAGAAAATAGAACATTGCAGTAGTCCAATCTAGAAGAGATAAACACATGGATCAGGGTCTCAGCATCTGCCATAGACATTCTGGGACCAATCTTCGCTATATTTCGCAGGTGGAAGAAAGCAGTCCTCATAATATTTGTAATATGGAGGCCAAAGGACAATGTAGGATCAAAAATTACCCCAAGGTTCCTCACTTTGTCAGTGTGACATATGACACACGAGCCTAGGCTAAGCGTTAACTGGTCAAATTGATGTCGATGTCTCACTGGACCAAGAACCATCATTTCAGTCTTATCAGAGTTTAAAAGTAGGAAGTTTCTAGACATCCAACTTCTCACTGATGCACGGCAATCTTCTAAGGATTTTATGTGAATGAGATTACCAGCAGTTATCGGCATGTATAACTGAGTATCACCAGCATAGCAGTGAAACGTAATCCCAAAACGCCACAATATGTGCCCAAGGGGTGCTATATAAAGGGAGAAAAGCAGGGGGCCTAAGATGGACCCCTGTGGAACCGCAAAATTCATGTCACCAAGGTTTGAGGTAGTGTTACTGTACAAAACACAGTAACAACGACTGGTCAAGTATGACATCAACTATGCAAGGGCACTCACAGTAATCCCAAAATGATTTTCTAGCCTATCAAGTAGAATATGTTGATCCACTGTATCAAATGCAGCACTGAGATCTAACAGCACCAGAACCATATTGGTGTCTGAATCCATTGTAAGCAGAAGATCATTCAACACTTTACACTGTGGAATGATATTTTCTAAAAGCAGACTGCAGTGGCTCAAAGACATTATTCTCAGTAAGATAGTCCATGAACTGCCGTGACACCACTTTTTCAATCAATCAATCAATCAATCAATTTTATTTATATAGCACCAAATCACAACAAACAGTTGCCCCAAGACGCTTTATATTGTAAGGCAAGGCCATACAATAATTACGTAAAAACCCCAATGGTCAAAACAACCCCCTGTGAGCAAGCACTTGGTGACAGTGGGAAGGAAAAACTCCCTTTTAACAGGAAGAAACCTCCAGCAGAACCAGGCTCAGGGAGGGGCAGTCTTCTGCTGGGACTGGTTGGGGCTGAGGGAGAGAACCAGGAAAAAGACATGCTGTGGAGGGGAGCAGAGATCAATCACTAATGATTAAATGCAGAGTGGTGCATACAGAGCAAAAAGAGAAAGAAACACTCAGTGCATCATGGGAACCCCCCAGCAGTCTAAGTCTATAGCAGCATAACTAAGGGATGGTTCAGGGTCACCTGATCCAGCCCTAACTATAAGCTTTAGCAAAAAGGAAAGTTTTAAGCCTAATCTTAAAAGTAGAGAGGGTGTCTGTCTCCCTGATCTGAATTGGGAGCTGGTTCCACAGGAGAGGAGCCTGAAAGCTGAAGGCTCTGCCTCCCATTCTACTCTTACAAACCCTAGGAACTACAAGTAAGCCTGCAGTCTGAGAGCGAAGCGCTCTATTGGGGTGATATGGTACTATGAGGTCCCTAAGATAAGATGGGACCTGATTATTCAAAACCTTATAAGTAAGAAGAAGAATTTTAAATTCTATTCTAGAATTAACAGGAAGCCAATGAAGAGAGGCCAATATGGGTGAGATATGCTCTCTCCTTCTAGTCCCGGTTAGTACTCTAGCTGCAGCATTTTGAATTAACTGAAGGCTTTTCAGGGAACTTTTAGGACAACCTGATAATAATGAATTACAATAGTCCAGCCTAGAGGAAATAAATGCATGAATTAGTTTTTCAGCATCACTCTGAGACAAGACCTTTCTAATTTTAGAGATATTGCGTAAATGCAAAAAAGCAGTCCTACATATTTGTTTAATATGCGCTTTGAATGACATATCCTGATCAAAAATGACTCCAAGATTTCTCTCAGTATTACTAGAGGTCAGGGTAATACCATCCAGAGTAAGGATCTGGTTAGACACCATGTTTCTAAGATTTGTGGTGCCAAGTACAATAACTTCAGTTTTATCTGAGTTTAAAAGCAGGAAATTAGAGGTCATCCATGTCTTTATGTCTGTAAGACAATCCTGCAGTTTAGCTAATTGGTGTGTGTCCTCTGGCTTCATGGATAGATAAAGCTGGGTATCATCTGCGTAACAATGAAAATTTAAGCAATGCCGTCTAATAATACTGCCTGCGTATGAAGTGAATAAAATTGGTCCTAGCACAGAACCTTGTGGAACTCCATAATTAACCTTAGTCTGTGAAGAAGATTCCCCATTTACATGAACAAATTGTAATCTATTAGATAAATATGATTCAAACCACCGCAGCGCAGTGCCTTTAATACCCATGGCATGCTCTAATCTCTGTAATAAAATTTTATGGTCAACAGTATCAAAAGCAGCACTGAGGTCTAACAGAACAAGCACAGAGATGAGTCCACTGTCTGAGGCCATAAGAAGATCATTTGTAACCTTCACTAATGCTGTTTCTGTACTATGATGAATTCTAAAACCTGACTGAAACTCTTCAAATAGACCATTCCTCTGCAGATGATCAGTTAGCTGTGTTACAACTTCCCTTTCAATAATTTTTGAGAGAAAAGGAAGGTTGGAGATTGGCCTATAATTAGCTAAGATAGCTGGGTCAAGTGATGGCTTTTTAAGTAATGGTTTAATTACTGCCACCTTAAAAGCCTGTGGTACATAGCCAACTAATAAAGATAGATTGATCATATTTAAGATCGAAGCATTAAATAATGGTAGGGCTTCCTTGAGCAGACTGGTAGGAATGGGGTCTAATAGACATGTTGATGGTTTGGATGAAGTAACTAATGAAAATAACTCAGACAGAACAATCAGAGAGAAAGAGTCTAACCAAATACCGGCATCACTGAAAGCAGCCAAAGATAACGATACATCTTTGGGATGGTTATGAGTAATTTTTTCTCTAATAGTTAAAATTTTATTAGCAAAGAAAGTCATTACTAGTTAAAGTTAAAGGAATATTTGGCTCAATAGAGCTCTGACTCTTTGTCAGCCTGGCTACAGTGCTGAAAAGAAACCTGGGGTTGTTCTTATTTTCTTCAATTAGTGATGAGTAGTAAGACGTCCTAGCTTTACGGAGGGCTTTTTTTTATAGAGCAACAGACTCTTTTTCCAGGCTAACTGAAGATCTTCTAAATTAGTGAGATGCCATTTCCTCTCCAACTTACGGGTTATCTGCTTAAGCTGCGAGTTTGGGAGTTATACCACAGAGTCAGGCACTTCTGATTTAAAGCTCTCTTTTTCAGAGAAGCTACAGCATCCAAAGTTGTCTTCAATGAGGATGTAAAACTATTGACGAGATACTCTATCTCACTTACAGAGTTTAGGTAGCTACTCTGCACTGTGTTGGTATATGGCATTAGAGAACATAAAGAAGGAATCATATCCTTAAACCTAGTTACAGCGCTTTCTGAAAGACTTCTAGTGTAATGAAACTTATTCCCCACTGCTGGGTAGTCCATCAGAGTAAATGTAAATGTTATTAAGAAATGATCAGACAGAAGGGAGTTTTCAGGGAATACTGTTAAGTCTTCAATTTCCATACCATAAGTCTGAACAAGATCTAAGATATGATTAAAGTGGTGGGTGGACTCATTTACATTTTGAGCAAAGCCAAATGAGTCTAATAATAGATTAAATGCAGTGTTGAGGCTGTCATTCTCAGCATCTGTGTGGATGTTAAAATTGCCCACTATAATTATCTTATCTGAGCTAAGCACTAAGTCAGACAAAAGGTCTGAAAATTCACAGAGAAACTCACAGTAACGTCCAGGAGGACGATAGATAACAACAAATAAAACTGGTTTTTGTGACTTCCAATTTGGATGGACAAGACTAATAGTCAAGCTTTCAAATGAATGAAAGCTCTGTCTGGGTTTTTGATTAATTAAGAAGCTGGAATGGTAGATTGCTGCTAATCCTCCGCCTCGGCCCGTGCTACGAGCATTCTGGCAGTTAGTGTGACTCGGGGGTGTTGACTCATTTAAACTAACATATTCATCCTGCTGTAACCAGGTTTCTGTAAGGCAGAATAAATCAATATGTTGATCAATTATTATATCATTTACTAACAGGGACTTAGAAGAGAGAGACCTAATGTTTAATACACCACATTTAACTGTTTTAGTCTGTGGTGCAGTTGAAGGTGCTATATTATTTTTTCTTTTTGAATTTTTATGCTTAAATAGATTTTTGCTGGTTATTGGTGGTCTGGGAGCAGGCACCGTCGGGGGATGGGGTAATGAGGGGATGGCAGGGGGAGAGAAGCTGCAGAGAGGTGTGTAAGACTACAACTCTGCTTCCTGGTCCCAACCCTGGATAGTCACGGTTTGGAGGATTTAAGAAAATTGGCCAGATTTCTAGAAATGAGAGCTGCTCCATCCAAAGTGGGATGGATGCCGTCTCTCCTAACAAGACCAGGTTTTCCCCAGAAGCTTTGCCAATTATCTATGAAGCCCACCTCATTTTTTGGACACCACTCAGACAGCCAGCAATTCAAGGAGAACATGCGGCTAAACATGTCACTCCCGGTCCGATTGGGGAGGGGCCCAGAGAAAACTACAGAGTCCGACATTGTTTTTGCAAAGTTACACACCGATTCAATGTTAATTTTAGTGACCTCCGATTGGCGTAACCGGGTGTCATTACTGCCGACGTGAATTACAATCTTACCAAATTTACGCTTAGCCTTAGCCAGCAGTTTCAAATTTCCTTCAATGTCGCCTGCTCTGGCCCCCAGAAGACAATTGACTATGGTTGCTGGTGTCGCTAACTTCACATTTCTCAAAACAGAGTCGCCAATAACCAGAGTTTGATCCTCGGCGGGTGTGTCGCCGAGTGGGGAAAAACGGTTAGAAATGTGAACGGGTTGGCGGTGTACACAGGGCTTCTGTTTAGGGCTACGCTTCCTCCTCACAGTCACCCAGTCGGCCTGCTTTCCCGGCTGCTCGGGATCTGCCAGAGGGAAACTAACGGCGGCTAAGCTACCTTGGTCCGCACCGACTACAGGGGCCTGGCTAGCTGTAGAATTTTCCACGGTGCGGAGCCGAGTCTCCAATTCGCCCAGCCTGGCCTCCAAAGCTATGAATAAGCTACACTTATTACAAGTACCATTACTGCTAAAGGAGGCCGAGGAATAACTAAACATTTCACACCCAGAGCAGAAAAGTGCGGGAGAGACAGGAGAAGCCGCCATGCTAAACCGGCTAAGAGCTAGTAGCTGCGCTAAGCTAGCGGATTCCTAAAAACACACAAAGTGAATAATGTGTAAATAATTTAGAGGTGATTCAGCAGAGGGAGTGCTTTAGTTATGTTATGTGAAGATTACACTGTGAAACAAATCGTTATCTAGGTAACTAGATCAATCTAACTGCGCAGATTAAACAGCTAACAGATACAGCAAAACACAGATGTGCTCCGGAACAGGAAGTGATACAATACCGCAGTGAGAGCCAACCACCAGTAGAGGCAAGCAAGAGCCAAAATCAGAAATTGATTCACAATTCTTTTTCCAGAATTTAAGAGCAAAATGATTGATTTGATATTGGCCGATAGTTTTTCAATACACTAGGGTCAAGATTAGGTTTCTTAAGTAATGGTTTAATCACTGCAGATTTGAAACATTTAGGAACAGATCCAGAAGTTAAAGAAAGATTAATAATTTCCAGCACAGTCAGCCCAAGAGTGGGCCACAGGTCCTTAAACAGTTTTGTTGGTATAGGATCAAATAAACAGGTTGTGCTTTTTGTTGATGTTACGAGTTTCATCAGCAGAGATACTCTCAAATTCTGTAAATCTAGGTAATACCTTAGTAATGGCGCCCACCTCAATAGCAGGGTGTAGTGGCTGGGTTGAGGCATGCTGGGATATGCTTAACCAAATGTCTTCTCTTTTCTTCCCCAAGTAATCCAGGAAATCTTGTGCTGTAAAAGGAGAGTGAACTACAGGTGGTTGTCTAAAAATAAGTGTTGCCACTGTGTCGAACAAGAACTTTGAGTTATGCTTGTTTTTGTTGATCAAATCAGAGTAGTAGGTTCGCTTTGTAGCCAGTAATGCATGCTTATAGTCTAAGATAGCATCATGCCATGCAAGGTGGAATACTTCTAATTTTGAACTATGCCATTTCCAAGAGCAAAAAGTCCAACAGGGGATAGGCAGGGTCTGCGGGGTCTCCTGTGATGGCCTAGGTTTTCCTAAGGCAGCAGGATGTGGCGATGTTTTCCAGGCTAGGCAGAGGGCAGCCGATGATGTTTATGACCCTCTGCATCACCTTTCTGTCCTCGGCTGTGGAGCCTGCATACCGTACACCCAGACAGTATGTCAGTACGCTCTCTGCCGAGGAGATATTGTAGACCGATGTACATGATACTGGCCATGCTCATGCATCGGCACATCACCTCTTCATGCAATATTTTGCGTGGAGAGCCCTTGGCTCTCTGGTGGGAGAATGCGGCAAATACACAATATAGTAATGGAATAACTTCTCTGCATGTCTTGTTTTTGACAGTGATTTCCTCTGTACCTTTTAAATCACATTGTGCTGATTTGTGTCTACTTTTAGATGAAATAGCTTGTTATAAGAATTAGCCTGTAAAGACATTTGAGTACTTCTTTTCATTTATGACATTATAAAACATGTTAAAGCCCAGGGGGATAATAACGTTTTATAGGTAATGTATGATGAACTGGTTGCATTATCACGTCCTCACTGAAGAGCAGTTTCAGTGGCTGTTATTTGAGGTGTAGCTTCCTTATTTTTGAAGATTTTTCATCACAAGGATGATTAGACTGCCTGAACTGTTGGATATCCAATTATCAGCAGAGATGAGCACCAATAAATTAAATCACTGTCTCTGCTGGATGGAGCAGTCAGACCGTCAGCAATAGAAGGTGTTGCTTTTGACAGCAGTGCCTGCCTGCAGTACCTTGACACCTCCAATGACGTTCAGGACACCTGTGCTGGACCAGAGTGATAATAAATATTATCAGAATGATTGTTGCTCAGGGATTTAAAGAACTATCAGTAGTGTTCTTAGCAGCTGTGTATCCAGGTCATGACCTCTATCCCACAGAGCTACGCTGGTTAAGCAAAAGACCCTTGTGACCATGTTCGATTGCCTCAGGTAAAAAGGTCAAGGAGTTTCCAGCCAACCATCTTCATGGGGCTTGTCGTTTTACCTCACAGCTGCAGCATAATCTCCCTGTGGCTCCTTCCCGCTGAATGATAGAGCTCCTGGAAAAGGTTCAGGCATGATTATAGTTTTACTGAAAGATGAGGTGAGGAGTTTTGACATTCAGAAGGAAATCAGAGAACAGCTGCTGCTTGTGTTATTAGAAGAAGCAGGTAAAGGATTCAGACAAACTGAAAAAGTTTGAGGTGGAGTTGAGGTGGTATTGGAGTTAGTAGAGTACTTTAGTAGATTTGTGTCTTAAATCTGACAGGTGCTTATACTGTAGTATTGTTGAACAGACAAGGATGGTGGTGACCCAGAGAGGAATCCACTGGAAGGTTTGAAGGTTTCCTCAGGAGACAGCAATCAATATGATACTGATACTTCAAAATGCACTTAGGTTCCTGACCTGTATTTTTATCTACTTTCAACTTCTGTCAGAAACCAGTTGGAAATTTATTTATTTTCGCAAAGAAGCAGATGTATTACTTGTTGATTTTAACATATATAATAAAAAGTTGAATATTATATCAAATGTCCTGCAACCCAATCCTGGATAAGTGGTTGAAGATGAGATGAATTATAAAGAATGTATACACTGAATATCTTCATTGATCCAGTGTTTTTTTTCGTGGCGCAATACCCAAGCAGCCAGTCTGTTCTGTGTAAGCCTGATCCCGTCAGCTCTCAGAAGCTTAGCAGAGTGGTCCTGGTTAGTACTTGGATGGGAGACCTCTTGGGAAGACCAGGGGCTGTATGTGTTACAAGGGGCTGGTTGTGTTACTCCGGGTAAAACTGGAGTTGCATCAGGACATCCAGCATAAAACCTGTGCCAAATCGCAGTGTGGGTGTGTGTTGAATCTGCTGTGATGACCCCAAACAAACAGAGCAGCAGCAAGGTGAACAACAACAACAAGGCACAATACTCAGATATGCCTTACTCTGTGGGTTTGCATGAGGCACATTAGTGCATCAGCAAAACTGAACAAGAGTAAAAACTAATGGAAACATATAAAACTTTATTATTGTGGTATAGACCACACTTTCACACTGTTTTTCCTTTTTCTTCCCCAGGTGCTGGAGGACAGTATCAGGACAGGACTGGCTGTGGGAGGAATTGTCTTGAGACTGAGTGGACAAATGGGACAGATTCAGTTTCCACAACGGTTCCTGACTTTAAACATGGGTTGAAACAATAGTTGCAGGTGATCAAGTGGTTAAAGCAATGTGTTTGTGACCAGAGGAGTTTCAGTTCAAATCCCCGTCAGATTGGGAAAAAAGTCACTCAGGGACCTTGGGCAAGGTCCTTAATCCCAAGGTTCCTCCTCATGTGTAGTAAGTACTGATGGCAGCACCCTGACATGGATGTGTATGGGTGAATGTGAGGCATTAGTGTAAAGTGCTTTGGCCATAAAAATGTAAAAATGTAGATACATCTTTGAGTTGACACAAAGTTCAGCAACAGTGAAAATTATACATTGTTAAACAAAACAGTAATAATACCATGCTCATTTTGCACTCATCATAAGGTCAGGATACAGTGCCTTCCAAAAGTAATGGAACATTTGGAATTATATTTTTAATTAATTTATATCAAGTTGGAGAGATTTGCTTTCAGTTTGAGTTAAGGAAGATAATTTTAGAAAAAAATGTATTTGAAATGGAATAAACAAATTAAGATGTGTGAAATACCAAGGTCAGTTTCAGTTTGCACAGGGGTCAAAAGTTAAAGTTGCTCCATTAATTTTGCTCCAGCTGTATTTGTGCTGAATTTGATGCTTGTTTCACCATTTGAAGGATTGTTTCAGTTATCTGCTGCACTAATAAGCCAACATAGCATGAACCAGCTGTTGTCTGTTAGCTTAAACATGTGTATATAAGGCAACCCGAATTAAAGGAGAAATGCTGCTTTTAACACCGTCAACCTAATTTCTGGCATAAAATATGGTCGTTTACTCACCAATATAAGTTTGGTGTGATTAGAAGTCCATAGTTCAAACGACGTGTTCAATTCAAATCTGAAGCAAACATTTTTCTTCTTCTACTAAGGTGGATTAGAACTTTTTGTTCTACTACTGGACAGGAGGAACCTAGCAGTCAATGTGACTCACTGATTTGAAAATGCAGGTCTTTCAACCAGACGTGTTGCTGTGACATGTCAATCATCTGTGTCCAATCAGATTTCAGGGGAATCCAGTGAAACCCCGGCCCCGCTCTAGCTCCACCCATGCCAGGAAGTGTTCAACAATGGATATTTCCTGTTTCACTGTGGCTGAGAATTTGGCACTTCCTGTTTGAGTGTGAGCTTGCCAAAGAGTTCCCGTGAGATTCCATGGGATCTCGTCTGTCAATCCAGGAAGTGTTTTACATTTGAACATTTCCTGTTTTACTGTGGATTTGAATTTTCACACTTCATGTTTGGGATGCCCTGTACCATGAATGAACTTTACGCCACTGCGCCACGCTTCACTCATATAAACTGTCTATTTTTAGAAATGTTTTCTTAAAATAAGCCCATCATTGGCAATTAATTCTGTGCTTATTGACTAAGCAGTTGAAGATTGTTATATGTAGTCTTGTGTAATTTAATTTGACTTCATTGCAAATAAGATGCTTCAGGTATAAAGTACTGAAAACATCTTGAGCCATGACCTAAACCAAGAGAATTTAAGGAACAATTACAGTAACAGATGCAAGAGTGATTCCAAAGTAGCTTTTGACTTCATTATTTAAATGTGTGTGTGTGTGTGTGTGTGTGCATGCTCGGGGATAATGGAGCATATGACTGAAGGTCACTGTGCACAAATCTAAAGTAAAATATATGGATAATTTTTCACTTTGCAAGACAAACAGCTGTCATCCTGATAGGACAATGCCTAAAAGTGTAGTGATGCATTTGTTGTCAGACAAATTCTTTTAAAACTTGGCAGATTCTTTATCTTGGCTGGCTGCCAGAGTTAGACTGCTGCAGGTAAGTCACTGATAAAGTACTGATAACATCATGTAAGTTGAAATAGGAATCTGCTTTTCTGTACCCTACATCTCCTTACCCTGATAAAGTTCAAGAAAATCTTCATCAACTGCCTGTATAAGTCGTATCAGACAGGTGACCACATTTCCCCCCCAGCTGTTGGAGAGTTGGGGGGACTTCTTTTGACAGGTCTGGGTCACAGTTAGTCTGTCATCAGAGTTCTACCCCCTCTGTAACAGGCAAGTGGAACGAGCTGGATAAGATATGATGGTGTGTATGTGAAGGCAAATCATCTCCCCAGCATGGCCACTGACATATCCCCCCTTGAGTATTCCATATGCTATTAATCTAACTGTTCCTGTTTTCCACTTTGGAGAGACTCCACGATCCCCTCTCCCTAGAGATTTATTCAGTGTTGCCTCAGAGTTTGGAAGGGAACCTAAATGGGGTTCCGCCACACCAGTGAAAGATACCGATTCCACGTCAGCTACCACTGGAGGCCTGCTCCAACTTACAAGGTGGGCCAGAATGTTTGACCGCCCATTCCGGACTTGCCACTCTGAGTATAGTCTCCAATGATGCATCCCAAGTTCAGCGTTAGTGATTTTTGCCCTGCATAGGTCCACACATATCAACCTCATGTCTCCAGGATCCAACCTGTCTGCTCCAGTGACCTTGTGCCAGAGAAATGATAAGTTCTACACTAGGCTTACATCTTCAAATATCAAATATATGGATGACAAACCTCTGTAGAGAAAAGGAATTTAGTTTGGTAGATAAATGGCATTCTTTCAGGGGTTGCCATGGCTTGCTGATGCTGAGCAGCTTTCAACCCACTGTAGGATGACACTTGGAAACAACCAGCAGGTCAAGGAACAGGTGATTTCTTAGAGAGCCTATCAGGCCAGCTCTTAAGGTTGGTTTGGAATCCAGTAGCATAGTGACAAATTTGAGGCAGGAAATCCACTATGGTGATCACGTAGGACAGTCGGTCCCAACCTTTTTTCCTTGGAGACCCCCTTAACTTTATCGAAGAAAGGTTAAGCCCCAACAGAGTATGCTTTGGTGGTGTCTGTGTAGACATTTGCATTTGCACAAAGTGATTCATTCCAATTATACTTTGTCTGTTTTTAGCGAAAATGTACTTGAACACCTACATATATAACTTTATTGTTTTTTTCCCCATTGTCACTTTTACCCAAAAAAACAGTGATCTTTTAATTGCTCTTAATTATGTAGTAAGTGATTATTATGACATAAAAAAGATGACAACCTCAGAGGAGACAAAACCAATGTGGCAGTCCTGATGTGTGGTGACCTCCGAGATACTCACAACTCATTCAGAGGTCTAATTTACAAAATTTTTGCACCCATTTACACTTTTATTAGTACAACCCCAATTCCAATGAAGTTGGGACATTGTGTAAAATGTAAATAAAAACAGAATACAATGATTTGCAAATCCTCTTCAACTGTATTCAATTGAATACACCACAAAGACAAGATATTTAATGTTCAAACTGATAAACTTTATTGTTTTTGTACAAATATTTGCTCATTTTGAAATGGATGCCTGCAGCATGTTTCAAAAAAGCTGGGACGGTGGTATGTTTACCACTGTGTTACATCACCTTTCCTTCTAACAACACTCAATAAGCGTTTGGGAACTGAGGACACTCATGATTGTGTATAAAAGGAGCATACCCAAAAGTCTCAGCCATTCATTCACAAGCAAAGATGGAGCGAGGATCACCACTTTATGAACAACTGCATGAAAAAAATAGTCCAACAGTTTAAGAACAATGTTTCTCAATGTTCAAGTGTAAGGAATTTAAGGATTCCATCATCTACATTCCATGATATAATCAGAAAATTCAGAGAATCTGGAGAACTTTCTACACATAAGTGGAAAGGCCGAAAACCAACATTGAATGCCCGTGACCTTCGATCCCTCAGGCAGCACTACATTAATAACTGACATCATTGTGTAAAGGATCTTACTGCGTGAGGTCAGGAACACTTCAGAAAACCATTGTCAGTTAACACAGTTCGTCGCTACATCTACAAGTGCAAGTTAAAACTCCACCATGCAAAGCGAAAGCCATACATCAACAACATCCAGAAACGCCGGTGCCTTCTCTGGGCCCGAGCTCATTTGAAATGGACAGACGCAAAGTGGAAAAGAGTGCTGTGGTCTGATGAACCCACATTTCAAATTGTTTTTTGGAAATCATGGACGTTTTGTCCCCTGGACAAAAGAGGAAAAAGACCATCCAGATTGTTACCAGCGCAAAGTTCAAAAGCCAGCATCTGTGATGGTATGGAGGTGTGTTAGTGCCCATGGCATGGGCAACTTACACATCTGTGATGGCACCATCAGTGCTGAAAGGTACATCCAGGTTTTGGAGCAACACATGCTGCCATCCAAGCAACATCTTTTTCAGGGACATCTCTGCTTATTTCAGCAAGACAATGCCAAACCACATTCTGCACGTGTTACAACAGCATGGCTTCGTAGTAAAAGAGTGTGGATACTAGACTGGCCTGCCTGCAGTCCAGACCTGTCAACCATTGAAAATGTGTGGCGCATTATGAAGCGCAAAATACGACAACGGAGATCCCGGACTGTTGAACAGCTGAAGTTGTACATCAAGCAAGACTGGGAAAAAAAAATTCCACCTACAAAGCTTCAACAATTAGTGTCCTCAGTTCTCATACTGTTTTTGAGTGTTAGAAGGAAAGGTGATGTAACACAGTGGTAAACATACCACTGTCCCAGCTTTTTTGAAACATGTTGCAGGCATTCATTTAAAAAAAAAGCAAATATTTGCACAAAAACAATAAATTTTATCAGTTTGAACATTAAATGTCTTGTCTTTGTGGTGTATTCAATTGAATATAGGTTGATTAGGATTTGCAAATCATTGTATTCTGTTTTTATTTACATTTTACACAATGTCCCAACTTCATTGGAATTGAGGTTGTAACATACACTACCAGTTTAAAGTTTGGACACATTTTCCCATTTAGTGGAATGGGAAAATGTGTCCAAACTTTAAACTGGTAAGTGGTCACATTGTACACACAGAGCTGAAAGCATAACAAAAAAATCTCAAGAGTATCTCTCTGCATGTATATATCAGGCATTAGAATTATGTAAACCTAAAATGAGTCACTTGGCTCACATGAAGACAAAATTGAATCAGAGTTTGTTCATGTCATTCACCAAATCCAGTATATATCTTAATCTAGGCTTCATTAATATTTGGTCACATAAGTGCACAGCACCACAAAATGTTATATGGGCTTTCAAACATCCATCCATCCATCCATCCATTTTCTTCCGTTTTATCTGGAGTCGGGTCACGGGGGCAGCAGCTCAAGCAAAGCTGCCCAGACCTCTCGATTCACACACACCTCCTCCACCTCCTCCTCCTATATATATATATATATATATATATATATATATATATATATATATATATATATATATATATATATATATATATATATATACGGATTGTTTGTTGCTGTGACACCACTCTGAACTTAAACACGGTTGTATACGCTTCTTTTATTTCTGTTTAGCACTCTTCTGGTTATTAATTGTATCTACTCTGAATGTTATTTAACAACAGTCCTGTTGTGAATCGCTGGCAGTTAGCATTCACTAGCGGTTAGTATTCGCTAGCTAGGTCGACACCTCCCCTCTCCGTTGTTACTTTTTATAGCTGTTTTTTTCTACCCGTTTAATACTTCTGTTTGTTTTTCAGTTGAACTGCTGTGAATTTTAAGTAATTTTTACTCCTGTGTAAAATCTTAGGAACGGCTAGCATTTTTGCTAGCGGTTAGTTGCGTTAGCTATTTCTGACCTTTGCCATCACTTTTTTCATTTCATTTTTTTACACTCCTGTTAGTTAACTGTTTAGTGTATTTTATAGCTGCTGCTTTTTTACCTGTTTAATACTTCTGTTAGTTTTTCAGTGTAACTGCTGTGAATTTTAATTCATTTATCTGCGTCTGTGAGAGCCTTAGGAGTGGTTAGCTTATCCTTTATTGGTTAGCTCGTGTTTCCTTGGCTACATTTTTGAATTTCTTAGTGCACAAAGTACACTACTAATTCTACTTTACACCCTCCGTAAATCCTGTGTGATGTTGGAAGACAGGGTGGCTCTCTTAGAGAGCTGTGTCCGTAAGTTAGAGCAGCTTCTTAGCGCAGTGGAGTTAGATGTTACGGGCACTCCAGATGAGGTTAGTGTTGGGCCGGCTAGCGAGCCCATTAGCATCAGCTTAGAAACGCCGGCTGTGGAGGACGGCTTTCAGACTGTGGCTAGGTGGAGGAAGCCCCATAGGGCTTGGTGCCCGGTTGTGGCACCCCGATCACACTCACCAGTGCGAACTATGAATCGGTTCTCCCCCTTGGATTTGCCAGATGTGAATTCTCTGAGTCCACGAGTGACTTCCACTCCTGTCTCCAGGCTGAAACACCAGACTTTAGTGTTAGGGGAGTCTATCACCCGCAAAGTCAGGTTACAGACGCCGGCTGATGTTAAATGTATTCCTGGGGCCAGAGCTTCTGACATTGCATCTCATCTTAGGGTGCTGACACTGCAGAAGGGAAGACAGACGAAGGAACATGACATGAGATATAGTCACATAGTTATTCATGTTGGCACCAATGATATCAGGATGAAGCACTCAGAGGTCACAAAAATGGACATAGAGAGGACTTGTAACCTTGCCAGAAAGATGTGTCAGCATCGATTAATAGTCTCTGGTCCCCTCCCCTCCCGGGGTACTGATGAGGTGTTTAGCAGGCTGACATCATTAAATAGGTGGCTGGCGCAGTTTTGTATACAGCAAGGCTTTAGCTTTATTGATAACTGGCCTTTGTTCTGGGGCCGCCGTGGCCTGCTGATGCCGGATGGCCTCCACCCTACTGGGGAAGGCGCCGCCATCTTGTCTGCGAACATAGATAGGGTGGGTAACATTAGGAATCTACAGCAAGCCACGGAGCAGGTGATTAGAGACCCTGCAAGGCTTATGACAAATGTGGGTGTGGAATCCATTGGCTTAGCGGGGAAATTAGTGCAGAAAATCCACTATGGTGACAGTGCAGTTTATCTGCCAGGGAGGGAATTTCAACAAGTTGAGACTGTGGCCTGCTCCCGTAGACATGTCCATAAAAATCATAGAGGGATATGCTTTGCAAACTTAATACCCATTACTATATTGGCTAATGTTGAAATTGAGGATGGCCCAATGGTTGTTCCAGCAATATCAAAGATTTCATGTCTGCTACCTACAACGCGTGTGGAATGCCTCAAACCTAAACCTACTTCTAGGCATCTTATATATGCCACTCTGGAACCACCCCTAAACCCAAACAGCTCAACTGTCAACCCCACTGAGGTCCTTAGACTGGGTCTCATTAACATAAGATCACTGTCCTCAAAATCATTGTTGATTAATGATTTAATTATTGATCATCACTTAGATATGATTGGGTTATGTGAAACCTGGCTTAAACCTACAGCTGTCCTCCCCTTAAATGAAGCCTGCCCACCAGCATATACATTTAGTCACGTCCCTCGTGATGCGAAGCAAGGTGGGGGTGTAGCTCTTATTTATAAATCTAGGTTTAGCTTATTAGCTGTTGGGAGTCACAAATATAACTCGTTTGAGCATCTGATTCTCCGCTCTGCTCAGGATATTACGCATTGCCAAGGTCAGAAGAATAAAAATCAGCTGTATTAATTTGTCATTGTATATAGGCCTCCGGGCCCATATTCTGAATTCTTAGATGAATTTGGTGCCTTCATTTCTAACTTGTCAACAAGAGCAGATAACATTCTGATCATTGGTGACTTTAATGTTCATATAAATAAGCCTTCTGATCCCCTCTGCAAATCATTTATGGAAATTGTGGAGGCATTAGGATTTCGGCAATGCATTCGGGATCCGACGCACCTTAGTGGAAATACCCTTGATCTGGTTCTCACACGTGGTATTGCTGTCACAAATATTGACATCATGCCACTTACATCAGTGGTGTCTGATCATTCACTTATTAAGTTTACAGTTTCACTGCCATGTTTAGTGGAACAACAACCTTATTTATCATTACGGCGATGCATCAACTCCTCAACTAAGACTGAACTCGAAGCTAGATTGCCTGATGTCTTAGCCTCACTTTTGATAAATACCCAGTCAGTAGACAGACTTGTGGATAGTTTAAACTCAGTGCTCAAAACGACACTCGACATGATTGCACCACCTGTGTTGAAACTGCGCTCCCCCAAATCGCAGTCACCTTGGTTCAATGATTACCTGCGTGACCTCAAGCATAAAGCAAGAGGTCTAGAACGGAATGGCGTTGTTCAAAATTAGAAGTATTCCACCTTGCGTGGCGTGATGCTATCTTAGACTATAAGCATGAATTATTGGCCACAAAGCGGACCTATTACTCTGATTTGATCAACAAAAATAAGCACAACTCAAAGTTCTTGTTCGACACGGTGGCAACACTTATTCATGGACAACCACCTGTAGTTCGCTCTCCTTTTACAGCACAAGATTTCCTGGATTACTTTGAGAAGAAAATAGGTGACATTAGGTTGAACATATCCCAGCATGCCTTAACCAAGCCACTACACCCTGCTATTGAGGTGGGCGCCACTACTGAGGTATTACCTAGATTTACAGAATTTGATGGTATCTCTCTAGACATGCTGACGAAACTCGTAACGTCAACAAAAAGCACAACCTGTTTATTTGATCCCATACCAACAAAACTGTTTAAGGACCTGTGGCCCACTCTTGGGCCGATTGTGCTGGAAATTATTAATCTTTCTTTAACTTCTGGATCTGTTCCTAAATGTTTCAAATCTGCAGTGATTAAAATTACTTAAGAAACCTAATCTTGACGCTAGTGTATTGAAAACTATCGGCCGATATCAAATCTATCATTTTGCTCTAAAATTCTGGAAAAAGTGGTGTCACGGCAGCTTGTAGACTATTTTACTGAGAATAATCTCTTTGAGCCGCTGCAGTCTGCTTTTAGAAAATATCATTCCACAGAGACACCTCTCACTAAAGTGGTGAATGAGCTTCTGCTTACAATGGATTCAGACACCACTATGGTTCTGTTGCTGTTAGATCTCAGTGCTGCATTCGATACAGGGGATCATATTCTACTTGATAGGCTGGAAAATCATTTTGGGATTACTGGGAGTGCCCTTGCATGGCTGACGTCATACTTGACCAGTCGTTCTCACTGTGTTTTGTACAGTAACACTACCTCTAACCTTAGTGACATGAAATTTGGGGTTCCTCAGGGGTCTGTCTTAGGCCCCCTGCTTTTTTCCCTTTATATAGCACTGCTTGGGCACATATTGCAGCGTTTTGTGATTACCTTTCACTGCTATGCAGATGATACTCAGTTATATATGCCGATAACTGCTGGTAATCTCGTTCACATAAAAAGCCCCCCACCCACCCACCCACCCCCCTGGAGTGCAAAGGAACTGTTGAAATGTATGCGGCACACTTCATCTTGATAATAATTATGAATTATTATCATGTATAGTGAATGTCAACAGCGGCAAGCACTGCACGCTACTATGCACACGCCGCCATAAATCTGAACAGGCTGTTATATCCACAACTGACCTTACAGTACAGATATTTGTCCATTCCTTCCCATGGGTGATGTAAATAATGTGAACTATTGTCTCCATCGCTATATAACACGGGCAGCTGCGCCTCTCTTTGGTGTGCAATAACACGTCATTGCACAGGTCAGGCTCAGAGCCGAAGGGATCTGACTGCTGTAATATAGATGATCACCTTATAACTCTGTTGGAGATATGACATGGAACTGTTGTGCCAGGCCATGACAGAATTAATAAGCATGAATCTTACCTCCAACAGCGGTCCAGCAGTGTTTCACAGTGCGGACTTGGAGCCAGAGCACAGCCTGTGGTTAAAATCCTCTCACCTGGCTGCTGTGTGCTACAAAAACAAATTCCATGTGATAATCCAACATTGTGGAGTCCAGAGATGTGTTGTGCTGCTGAAGTGAGCCAAAAAACACACAAAAAAAGAAATTAAAGTTCCTGGAAAAACGCTCTGTCTGACGCATGGGAGTTCTTGGCCCACTGCCAGCAAACATTCAGTGAAGGTGATGCGTGCGCACGTGCGCCCCACACGCTTAGTGGGTCATGCAGCATAATGCATACACACACACACACACACACACACACACACACACAAACAGACACACGGCTGAGTGATATTTTCAGGCCCACGCTTGTGCATGTGTGGGTGAGGAACACAGCGCTGCCTCCCACTCTGGTCCCGTGTTTGTCATCCAGTCATTTGGACATTGGGCAGTCTTCAGCACCTTTTATGGTCTTCTGACAGCAGTCTATGCCGTCTACCTGTTGTCTACATGCGTTTTGAATGCCATCGTGCAGGTGTGGAGGAGGTAATGTGGATGCATTCTGACATTGCTGACCATGCCTCTTTTCCGCCCGACTGCATCGGATTATGGCAATATTTGCCGTGTCGGGCATGGTTCCTGCACATTCTTGCTATATGTAAAGGGGGCTTTACTTCAGTTCAATTTATTTTCATTTATATAGCGTCAAATTACAACAAGGTTGCCTCAAGGCGCCTCACAAAAGTAAGGTCTAACCTTACCAACCCCCAGAGCAGCAGTGGTAAGGAAAAACTCTCTCTGAGGAAGAAACCTCAAGCAGACCAGACTCAAAGGGGTGACCCTCTGCTTGGGCCATGCTACAGACACAAATTACAAAACAATTCACAAAACGAACATAAAGGAAATGCTGCTGGTGCACAGGACGGTTTCTGAAACAGATACCACATCAATCTCTGGATGAAGCTGCACCTCAAAGAGAGAGAAAAGACAAAAAAGCAGAATCAAGCATCAAAAAGGCAACAAATACAGTGTAATTTGTCAGCATTAAGCAATAAGAAAAACAGAAGAAATACAAAGGTGATCGCTGGCCACTAGCCCTAAGCTTCACTAAAGATCCAGAATTTAGGTAAAGTTTAGGCCGCGGCATGCTCCATTTCCTATTAAAATGAAATAAAAGAGTAAAAAGCATAGAAACATACTATACCAGTATGCTAGCCATACGAAATGGAAAATAAGTGTGTCTTAAGTCTGGACTTGAAATTCAATACAGAATATAACTGTTTTATTGATGCAGGGAGATCATTCCACAGAACAGGGGCCAGAGAAGAGAAAGCTCTGTGACCCGCAGACTTTTATTCACCCTAGGGACACAAAGTAGTCCTGCACTTTGAGAATGCAAAGCCCAGGCTGGTACGTAAGGTTTAATTAGGTCAGCTAGGTAGGGAGGTGCCAGTGTAATGTGGTCAAACTTTCTGCTTCATGTCAAAAGTCTGGCAGCAGCATTTTGAACCAATTGGAGACCCCTAATGCTGGACTGTGGTAAACCAGAAAATATGAACTGCATGATGAGAAAGCCCAAGATCCCAAATCTAAATGATCAATGGTCTAAGAACACATGCAGCCCTCTGTGTTAGTGGAAATGTGATGCCATCTGTCCACCAGGGCCCCAAATCCACAGGAGCCTAACGGATTACATGATTTTTGCCAATTGACAAAATATTAAATGTGTAACAAATCATTTTGCTCTGTCCATCACGGTGTGACTCCTCTTTAAGATAGTAAGTTAAAAAAAATACTTACTTACTTAGAACTTTAGTCACAGAACATGTAACTCTGTGGTGTAGAAGTTGGGCTGCCAATATCCAGGGTTTATTTCCAGGTGTGTGCTTAAATTTGTGTCCTTGGACAAGGCACTTCATCTGCATATTCCCACATCCACCTAAATGGATACCTGCCTTGAATCAGAATCAGAATAGCCTTTATCCACCAAGTATACTCAAAGAATACAAGGAATTTGACTCCGGTTTGAACTGGCATGACCCGTCTATAGTTTAGACTTGTGTACTGCCATACACTGGACAATCCTTCTGCAATGCACCAGTCATGGATGTCCAAAGACAGGACCCTTGGTGTACAAGCATGTATAAATGTCTCTGTACAAGCATGTATAAATATACACTAAATAATTCACAATCAAGAAAATGTGCAAATAAAATGTGCAGTAAAAAATGTGTGCAAAGAGGAAACAGAAACAGAATGAAGTTGTACATGACATTATACATTTTTCAACTTACCATTCCTGGTTCTCAAGACCAGGCACCTAAGTGGCTCTACTCTATTCTACTCTTCTTTTCTACTCTTCCTTTTTTTTTAGTTATTTAGATATACCTTAGTATATACTAGTATGGTTCTAACTTAGAACCGGAATATATTATAGAAGACATACCTTACTGAATTTTCATGAAGTAGGTATGTGAATTAGTGAGTTTTTTGGCAGGTTAAATTGTTCGTCAGTGTGATGGCCTGTGGAGCAAAACTGTTCCTATGTCTGGTTGTTTTGACATACAGAGCTAGTAACGTCAACCAGAGGGGAGGAGTTTAAACAGTGTGTGTCCAGGGTGTGAGGGGGTTTGTAGAGATGTGACCAGCTCACATCCTGGTCCTCGACCAGTATAAGTCCTGGATTGAGGGCTTGCTGGCTCAGATGATTTTTTTCTGCAGACCTGACAATTTGTTGAAGTCTGTGCCTGTCATGTTTGGAGGCAGAGTGAAACCAAAAGGAGATGGAGATGCACATGACAGACTGGATGATGGATGTGTAGAAGATGATGAGCAGTTCCTGGGGCAGGTTGAACGTCCTCAGCTGTCTGAGGAAATACATCCTCTGCTGAGCCTTTTTGCTGATTGAGTCTATGTGAGAGGTCTACTTCAGATCCCAGGAGATGGTAAATCCCTGGATCCAGAAAGTGTCCACAGTAAACACAGTGTTGATGAGGATTGAGGTGGGAGGGAATGTTGGAGGGTTCCCCTGAAGTCCACTATCATCTGAACAGTCTTGAGTGCGTCCAGGTCCAGGTTGTTCTGACCACAACAGAAGACCAACTATTTCACCTCCTGTCTGTATGCGCCCTCATCACAATTTTGGATGAGACCAGTGATGGTGGTATCATCCGCAAACTTCAGGAGTTTAACAGAGTGGTTCCCTGTGGTGCAGTCATTCATATAGAGGGAAAACAGTAGTGGGGAGAGCACACACCCCTGAGGGGTGCCAGCGCTGATTGTCCATTTGCTGAATGTGATGTTCCCCAGCTTCGTCTGCTGTATCCTGCCCGTCAGGGATGGGGATATAGCTGGCAGCTCATCTGCTTCATGCTACAGTCTCTGGTGATAAGCACCAGCTCATAGTTGCCTCAGGGCCTGTTTTGGACTTACTGTGAAACTTTAGTGGAAGAGCATGTAACTGTGGGACAGGAGCTTGTTTACCAATATACAGTATAGTCCAGGGTTCAATTCCAGGTGTGTGCTTCAGGTTACCTGTTTGCATTCGAATAAGACATTTTCTCTCCATTGCTCAAGTCCACCCAACTGTAAATGGGTACCAGCCTTACTTGGGGAAATAACCTGCAATGGACTGGCGTTCCATCCAGGGAGAGCTGTAGGCTCTGACCTGCTTCATGCTGTGGTATCCAGGGATTAGTGCTAGCCTGATGGACCTCAGGGCCTACTGTATATAGGAATTGCTACTTACTTTCAACTTTAGCTAAATTATGACCTTCATTGGGTGGTCTACATTGTTGCCACTGAAGGCATTTCTTTCAGTATTCCATAAAAACAAAGTACGCATGGCCACTGTACATTTGTGCACCATGATAAAAGTGTGCCAGTTCGTCCTTTATGCATACATGCTGATTTGTCAGAATCCAGCATTATGTAATAAATGGGAGCTCACTTTCAGCTGATCTGGCATAACATGATGTTCTTTTGCTTCTCTGTCCTGTCTGAAAAAGCATCACCATTTTCCTTCCCTACATTGCTTTCCCCTCTATGTTCACCTTTTTGCTTGTCAGCACTCCCCATTGTTTAGATGGATCATTCTGCTTACCCAGATCCTGGTCTGAACCACATTAACAGATGCCAATTAACTGCTTGTCCCCAAGCATGTAACCATGAGTTGTTGTATACACAATTATAAACACATAATTAATTCCAAGATGTGAAGTTCCTAACTATATGTGAGGTTTCAAACACACAATACCAATAAAATAAAAATGTAAATTATGTTCATGGTAGAAACAAGTCTCTACGGTAAGTTCTGTCATCTTCGTTTTTGCTCTGGGTCATCAAGACAGATCTGGATATGGATGTTTATTTGGCACAAGTTTTACGCTGAATGCCCTTCCTGATGCAACTCTACATTCCATGGAGAATGAGAACATGTGGTTTTGATCTGGGAACTGTCAGTAACCACTTGGCCAGCATGCTGCCATTCATCTCAACTCTCTAAACAGATAAGAAATGCCTTATTTTAGATTCTGTATTTGGATTTATTTTAGGTCACATTGTAAAAACACATCTCTATGACTTAAAATAAATTCAAATACAAAACATAAAAAAATAGAGGATTTTGTATCTGTTTACCCTGCTTAAATGCCACAAGTGCTCAAAATAATCTTGTCCACTGGCATGATCCACCTATAGCTTAGACTTGGGTACTGCCATGCACTGGACAATCCCTCTGCAATGCACCAGTCATCGATGTCCAAAGACAGGACCCTTGGTGTTCTGTGGTGGTTTCCTCTTTTCCAGGGATGAGGCTTCACATGGCTTTCCTTCAACCCCTTCACAACATGCCCTACATTTCAATGAAAGGCAGCTGCATGGTTAATCCCACAGAAGACAAAAATAAGTTCATTTTGTGATTGAGGTTTGCAAAATGTGTGATGGTGGCTGAAGTGCTTGAGAATTTGTAGGCTCTCAAGGTTCTGTGTGTGTGTGTGTGTGTGTGTGTGTGTGTGTGTGTGTGTGTGTGTGTGTGTGTGTGTGTGTGTGTGTGTGTGTGTGTGTGGTGTGTGTGTGTGTGTGTGGGTGGGAGGGGCATGTGCAGAGGTGCAGAATCTTGTCATTTTCCCAGAGAAAACACATTCATCATTTATTTATCTGGCTCCTATATCATTCAATGCTTGCAACAAGTGGGAGTTAGGGTGAGCTGAGCATCCACACACACACTCATCTTCAACCGTTTAGTCCAAATAAGGGTTGTGGGGTGCTGGAGCCTATCCCAGCAGTCATAGAGCGTGAGGCAAGGTACACCCTGGACAGGACGCCAGTCTGTTACAGGGCCACAAATAGACAAACAAACACAGTCACACCCACAGTGGTGGGCACAGTTCCACTAATCCATTAGCTACTAATTGTCAAAGCTAATGCTTTCATTATCGGATTAGCTTGTCAGCTAACTTTGAAAAACATCAGCGGACTAATTAGCTTCTGACAAATTTAGGTCTGATCATTTTTAGACTGCTAACGTGTTTATAGGCATAAAGAATAAAGCTTAACAGTTAAAATATTTGTAAAGTCTGAAATCAAAGATTTTAATATCTGCCTGTTAAATACTTCGTAGCAGACAGGCAGCTCTGTCCTCTGCAGGCAGAGGAGAGGAGAGGAGAGAAGAGGAGAGAAAGACAAAAAAAAAGAAAAAAAAATCATTTCTCTTTACACCATACTGACTCGCTGGTAATCAACAGGCATACAATTTTATCTTATGGTTAAAATTTTAATCAAACTAATTCCAGACAAGTTATTGAAATTAACATTACGTCTGGCATTTTATAAAGTGAAAATATCAGGTATATGTTTTAGTTTTAAAGTAATGCACTAATTTTGCAGTTTTTAGTGTTTGGACACACAGTGCATTATGGGTAAAGTTTCACGACAGGAGAAATGCATTGAGATGCTCTGATGAGGCTTCACTTTAACCGCTACACGTGGACAACAGCATTAAACTCTTGTATATTGTGCCTAAAACGCTCGTGAATATATTCTCTGGGTTTATAGACGTGGTTATTGTGTTTGTTTTATGTAAACATGCTCAGGTTGTGTGAGCTAAGATCATTTCCTGTTCATGTCATTCTGGGGGAAAATGAAGTTTGCTCTTTAACATGCTGGCCACTAGATGGCAGAGTTCATGACAGTATTTGCCCTATTGAGATATACCATAATCCTTTGCGTGCCAGCCTCTTATTAATGTGATCCAAAACATAAAAAATTACATTCTGGTTGTATAATGTTCATTTACAATTGTCATCATGTGGATTGTCTGTGCTGTTTAGACCATAGCAACTCTCTTCATAATAAAAAAAAAACTTCATAATAAAGGATTGAGTTGATAATAAGCACTTTTAAAGTCATTCGGGTCTATGCTTTGATTGATATGTTATATTGTGTTATTATTTGAATATAATATTTCATATTGTTTTAAAAATCTGTTTGTTATCAATTGTATGAAATAAAATGATTCATATTAAATAGGTATTGGAAGAGACTCAGGCAAAAATTAGATAGAACATTTAGATTATTTGAAAAATAGGACACCACCTTTAATTCATTTGAAAGCTTGACTCTTAGTCTTGTCCATCCAAATTGGAAGTCTCAAAAACCAGTTTTATTTGTTATTATCTATCGTCCACCTGGTCGTTACTGTGAGTTTTGGTGATTTTTCAGACCTTTTGTCTGACTTAGTGCTTAGCTCAGATAAGATAATTATAGTGGGTGATTTTAACATCCACATAGATGCTGAGAATGACAGCCTCAACACTGCATTTAATCTATTATTAGACTCAGTTGGCTTCGCTCAAAATGTAAATGAGCTCACCCACCACTTTAACCATACTTTAGATCTTGTTCTGACATATGGCATAGAAAGTGAAGACTTAACAGTATTCCCTGAAAACCCCTTTTTGTCTGATCATTTCTTAATAACATTTACATTTACTTTAATGGACTACCCAGCAGTGGGGAATAAGTTTCATTACAGTAGAAGTCTTTCTGAAAGTGCTGTAACTAGGTTTAAGGATATGATTCCTTCTTTGTTATGTTCTTCAATGCCATATACCAACACAGTGCAGAGTAGCTACCTAAACTCTGTGAGTGAGATAGATTATCTCGTCAATAGCTTTACAATCCTCATTGAGCACAACATTGGATGCTGTAGCTCCTCTGAAAAGAGAGCTTAAATCAGAAGTGCCTGACTCCGTGGTATAACTCACAAACTCGCAGCTTAAAGCAGATAACCCGTAAGCTGGAGAGGAAAATGGCATCTCACTAATTTAGAAGATCTTCATTTAGGCCTGGAAAAAGAGTCTGTTGCTCTACAAAAAAGCCCTCCATAAAGCTAGGACATCTTACTATTCATCACTAATTGAAGAAAATAAGAACAACCCCAGGTTTCTTTTCAGCACTGTAGCCAGGCTGACAAAGAGTCAGAGCTCTATTGAGCCGAGTATTCCTTTAACTTTAACTAGTAATGACTTCATGACTTTCTTTGCAAATAAAATTTTAACTATGAGAGGAAAAAATATTCATAACATCCCAAAGACATATCTTATGTTCGGCTGCTTTCAGTAATGCTGGTATTTGTTAGACTCTTTCTCTCTGATTGTCCTGTCTGAGTTATTTTCATTAGTCACTTTCCTCCAAACCATCAACATGTCTATTAGACCCATTCCTACCAGGAATAGGTCTTAAACTGCAGGAATGTCTTTCAGACATAAAGACAATGGATGACCTCTAATTTCCTGCTTTTAAATTCAGATAAAACTGAAGTTATTGTACTTGGTCCCACAATCTTAGAAACCATGGTGTCTAACCACATCCTTATCTGGATGGCATTACCCTGACCTCCAGTAATACTGTGATAAATCTTGGAGTCATTTTGATCAGGATATGTCCTTCAATGCACATATTAAGCAAATATGTAGAACTGCTTTTTTGCATTTGCGCAATATCTCTAAAAATTAGAAAGGTCTTGTCTCAGAGTGATGCTGAAAAGCTAATTCATGCATTTATTTCTTCTAGGCTGGACGATTGTAATTCATTATTATCAGGTTGTCCTAAAAGTTCCCTGAAAAGCCTTCAGTTAACTCAAAATGCTGCAGCTAGAGTACTGACAGGGACTAGAAGGAGAGAGCATATGTCACCCATATTGGCTCCTCTTCATTGGCTCCCTGTTAATTCCAGAATAGAATTTAACATTCTTCTTCTTACTTATAAGGTTTTGAATAATCAGGTCCCATCTTATCTAGGGACCTCATAGTACCATATCACCCCAATAGAGCACTTCGCTCTCAGACTGCAGGCTTACTTGTAGTTCCTAGGGTTGTAAGAGTAGAATGGGAGGCAGAGCCTTCAGCTTTCAGGCTCCTCTCCTGTGGAACACAGCTCCCAATTTGGATTAGGGAGACAGACAACCCTCTCTAGTTTAAGATTAAGCTTAAAACTTTCCTTTTGCTAAAGCTCATAGTTAGGGCGGATCAGGTGACCCTGAATCATCCCTTGGTTATGCTGCTATAGACTTAGACTGCTGGGGGTTCCCATGATGCACTGAGTGTTTCTTTTATTCACCTCTTTTTGCTCTGTATGCACCACTCTGCATTTAATCATTAGTGATTGATCTCTGCTATCTTCCACAGCATGTCTTTTTCCTGATTCTCTCCCCTCAGCCCCAACCAGTCCCAGCAGAAGACTGCCCCTCCCTGAGTCTGGTTCTGCTGGAGGTTTCTTCCTGTTAAAAGGGAGTTTTTTCCTTCCCACTGTCGCCAAGTGCTTGCTCACAGGGGGTCGTTTTGACCGTTGTGGTTTTTCTGTAATTATGTATGGCTTTTGCCCTTACAATATAAAGCGCCTTGGGGCAAAGTTTGTTGTGATTGGTGCAATATAATAAAATTGATTTGATTGCTTCATTTGAATATCGGTTGAAGAGGATTTGCAAATCATTGTATTCTGTTGTTTATTTACATTTTACACAATGTCCCAACTTCATTGGAATTGGGGTTGTAATTACTGACAGATTTCAGCTGGTCATTTGGCTTTCCATGTCTTTTTCACCTCCCTTGCTTCAGATGTTGAATACTTTTTCCCTGTTTCATTTCACATTGTTACACATCATTTATGGACATCTATGATTTGATTTCTTTGTATGTGTGGATTACTTTAGTGGTTCGACCTCTGTTGAAAATTTCATGTCAATAGCACCTTTAGAATATATTTGCTGAGAAAACAGTAATGTGTTCAACTCTATTTTACCCTCTGTATTTGGTACAAAATACCACAGAGATCATGGCATAGGCTTTCTGTGAACACAATGTCCCTGCAAAAGAATGCCCATGCTGTACACCCTAAACCTGATTAACAATGGCAAAGGTAACCTTTTACCTCTTTGATGAGCAGAAAACCTGGTTGGCAGGCATGAGGAAAAGGGTGATTATGGCTGAAATAACCCAGAAGAGGGGGTGATGTTTGGCTGTTGCTGTGACAGACTCATCAACAGTGGCATACCTACAGGCTAGATGCTGTCAGACCACACCTGTCAAGCACTGTCATAAACACCCTTGACTGACACAATGTACTCAGTCAATCACCCATAATGTTCTTATTTTTGGATGAAATTCTCCTTGTCATTATTATCTATCTATAAAGCAAGAAGCGCATGTGTGGATATGTGACTCGCATATCTCGCTGAATATTTGTCAGAACGGCGTCAGCTTTTGGATATGGCTTGTGCATAGCACGATGATGTTGCTCCTTTATTATGAATTGTTTTGGAATTAAAGTTAACTTTGAAACCTTTATTTTGATTAAAATTGTAACGATCGTAGGCAGCATGGTGGCTTAGTGGTTAGTACTGTTGCCTCACAGCGAGAAGGTCATGGGTTTGATTCTCACCTGTGGCCTTTCTGTGTGGAGTTTGTATGTTCTCTTCGTGTTTGCGTGGGTTCTCCCCGGCTTCCTCCCACATCCAACGACATCCAGGTTAAGTGGATTGGAAACTTGAAATTGCCCGTAGGTGGTGTTTGTCTATGTGTGATCCTGTGACAGACTAGCATCCTGTCCAGGGTGTACCCTGCCTCACGCCTTATGACTGCTGGGATAGGGTCCAGCCCCGTGACCCTTAACTGGAGTAAGAGGTTGAAGATCAGTGAGTGAGTGTAACATTCGTACTTCCAACAAACAATGTCGGACTCTGTAGTTTTCTCTGGGGCCCTCCCCAATCGGACCGGGAGTGACTGTTTAGCCGCATGTTCTCTTGAATTGCTGGCTGTCTGAGTGGTGTCCAAAAAATGAGGTGGGCTTCATAGATAATTGGCAAAGCTTCTGGGGAATTTAGTAGTGTCTTAAATCTGACAGGTGCTTATACTGTAGTATTGTTGAACAGACAAGGATGGTGGTGACCCAGAGAGGAATCCACTGGAAGGTTTGAAGGTTTCCTCAGGAGACAGCAATCAATATGATACTGATACTTCAAAATGCACTTAGGTTCCTGACCTGTATTTTTATCTACTTTCAACTTCTGTCAGAAACCAGTTGGAAATTTATTTATTTTCGCAAAGAAGCAGATGTATTACTTGTTGATTTTAACATATATAATAAAAAGTTGAATATTATATCAAATGTCCTGCAACCCAATCCTGGATAAGTGGTTGAAGATGAGATGAATTATAAAGAATGTATACACTGAATATCTTCATTGATCCAGTGTTTTTTTTCGTGGCGCAATACCCAAGCAGCCAGTCTGTTCTGTGTAAGCCTGATCCCGTCAGCTCTCAGAAGCTTAGCAGAGTGGTCCTGGTTAGTACTTGGATGGGAGACCTCTTGGGAGACCAGGGGCTGTATGTGTTACAAGGGGCTGGTTGTGTTACTCCGGGTAAAACTGGAGTTGCATCAGGACATCCAGCATAAAACCTGTGCCAAATCGCAGTGTGGGTGTGTGTTGAATCTGCTGTGATGACCCCAAACAAACAGAGCAGCAGCAAGGTGAACAACAACAACAAGGCACAATACTCAGATATGCCTTACTCTGTGGGTTTGCATGAGGCACATTAGTGCATCAGCAAAACTGAACAAGAGTAAAAACTAATGGAAACATAAAACTTTATTATTGTGGTATAGACCACACTTTCACACTGTTTTTCCTTTTTCTTCCCAGGTGCTGGAGGACAGTATCAGGACAGGACTGGCTGTGGGAGGAATTGTCTTGAGACTGAGTGGACAAATGGGACAGATTCAGTTTCCACAACGGTTCCTGACTTTAAACATGGGTTGAAACAATAGTTGCAGGTGATCAAGTGGTTAAAGCAATGTGTTTGTGACCAGAGGAGTTTCAGTTCAAATCCCCGTCAGATTGGGAAAAAAGTCACTCAGGGACCTTGGGCAAGGTCCTTAATCCCAAGGTTCCTCCTCATGTGTAGTAAGTACTGATGGCAGCACCCTGACATGGATGTGTATGGGTGAATGTGAGGCATTAGTGTAAAGTGCTTTGGCCATAAAAATGTAAAAATGTAGATACATCTTTGAGTTGACACAAAGTTCAGCAACAGTGAAAATTATACATTGTTAAACAAAACAGTAATAATACCATGCTCATTTTGCACTCATCATAAGGTCAGGATACAGTGCCTTCCAAAAGTAATGGAACATTTGGAATTATATTTTTAATTAATTTATATCAAGTTGGAGAGATTTGCTTTCAGTTTGAGTTAAGGAAGATAATTTTAGAAAAAAATGTATTTGAAATGGAATAAACAAATTAAGATGTGTGAAATACCAAGGTCAGTTTCAGTTTGCACAGGGGTCAAAAGTTAAAGTTGCTCCATTAATTTTGCTCCAGCTGTATTTGTGCTGAATTTGATGCTTGTTTCACCATTTGAAGGATTGTTTCAGTTATCTGCTGCACTAATAAGCCAACATAGCATGAACCAGCTGTTGTCTGTTAGCTTAAACATGTGTATAAGGCAACCCGAATTAAAGGAGAAATGCTGCTTTTAACACCGTCAACCTAATTTCTGGCATAAAATATGGTCGTTTACTCACCAATATAAGTTTGGTGTGATTAGAAGTCCATAGTTCAAACGACGTGTTCAATTCAAATCTGAAGCAAACATTTTTTCTTCTACTAAGGTGGATTAGAACTTTTTGTTCTACTACTGGACAGGAGGAACCTAGCAGTCAATGTGACTCACTGATTTGAAAATGCAGGTCTTTTCAACCAGACGTGTTGCTGTGACATGTCAATCATCTGTGTCCAATCAGATTTCAGGGGAATCCAGTGAAACCCCGGCCCCGCTCTAGCTCCACCCATGCCAGGAAGTGTTCAACAATGGATATTTCCTGTTTCACTGTGGCTGAGAATTTGGCACTTCCTGTTTGAGTGTGAGCTTGCCAAAGAGTTCCCGTGAGATTCCATGGGATCTCGTCTGTCAATCCAGGAAGTGTTTTACATTTGAACATTTCCTGTTTTACTGTGGATTTGAATTTTCACACTTCATGTTTGGGATGCCCTGTACCATGAATGAACTTTACGCCACTGCGCCACGCTTCACTCATATAAACTGTCTATTTTTAGAAATGTTTTCTTAAAATAAGCCCATCATTGGCAATTAATTCTGTGCTTATTGACTAAGCAGTTGAAGATTGTTATATGTAGTCTTGTGTAATTTAATTTGACTTCATTGCAAATAAGATGCTTCAGGTATAAAGTACTGAAAACATCTTGAGCCATGACCTAAACCAAGAGAATTTAAGGAACAATTACAGTAACAGATGCAAGAGTGATTCCAAAGTAGCTTTTGACTTCATTATTTAAATGTGTGTGTGTGTGTGTGTGTGCATGCTCGGGGATAATGGAGCATATGACTGAAGGTCACTGTGCACAAATCTAAAGTAAAATATATGGATAATTTTTCACTTTGCAAGACAAACAGCTGTCATCCTGATAGGACAATGCCTAAAAGTGTAGTGATGCATTTGTTGTCAGACAAATTCTTTTAAAACTTGGCAGATTCTTTATCTTGGCTGGCTGCCAGAGTTAGACTGCTGCAGGTAAGTCACTGATAAAGTACTGATAACATCATGTAAGTTGAAATAGGAATCTGCTTTTCTGTACCCTACATCTCCTTACCCTGATAAAGTTCAAGAAAATCTTCATCAACTGCCTGTATAAGTCGTATCAGACAGGTGACCACATTTCCCCCCAGCTGTTGGAGAGTTGGGGGGACTTCTTTTGACAGGTCTGGGTCACAGTTAGTCTGTCATCAGAGTTCTACCCCCTCTGTAACAGGCAAGTGGAACGAGCTGGATAAGATATGATGGTGTGTATGTGAAGGCAAATCATCTCCCCAGCATGGCCACTGACATATCCCCCCTTGAGTATTCCATATGCTATTAATCTAACTGTTCCTGTTTTCCACTTTGGAGAGACTCCACGATCCCCTCTCCCTAGAGATTTATTCAGTGTTGCCTCAGAGTTTGGAAGGGAACCTAAATGGGGTTCCGCCACACCAGTGAAAGATACCGATTCCACGTCAGCTACCACTGGAGGCCTGCTCCAACTTACAAGGTGGGCCAGAATGTTTGACCGCCCATTCCGGACTTGCCACTCTGAGTATAGTCTCCAATGATGCATCCCAAGTTCAGCGTTAGTGATTTTTGCCCTGCATAGGTCCACACATATCAACCTCATGTCTCCAGGATCCAACCTGTCTGCTCCAGTGACCTTGTGCCAGAGAAATGATAAGTTCTACACTAGGCTTACATCTTCAAATATCAATATATGGATGACAAACCTCTGTAGAGAAAAGGAATTTAGTTTGGTAGATAAATGGCATTCTTTCAGGGGTTGCCATGGCTTGCTGATGCTGAGCAGCTTTCAACCCACTGTAGGATGACACTTGGAAACAACCAGCAGGTCAAGGAACAGGTGATTTCTTAGAGAGCCTATCAGGCCAGCTCTTAAGGTTGGTTTGGAATCCAGTAGCATAGTGACAAATTTGAGGCAGGAAATCCACTATGGTGATCACGTAGGACAGTCGGTCCCAACCTTTTTTCCTTGGAGACCCCCTTAACTTTATCGAAGAAAGGTTAAGCCCCAACAGAGTATGCTTTGGTGGTGTCTGTGTAGACATTTGCATTTGCACAAAGTGATTCATTCCAATTATACTTTGTCTGTTTTTAGCGAAAATGTACTTGAACACCTACATATATAACTTTATTGTTTTTTTCCCCATTTTCACTTTTACCCAAAAAAACAGTGATCTTTTAATTGCTCTTAATTATGTAGTAAGTGATTATTATGACATAAAAAAGATGACAACCTCAGAGGAGACAAAACCAATGTGGCAGTCCTGATGTGTGGTGACCTCCGAGATACTCACAACTCATTCAGAGGTCTAATTTACAAAATTTTTGCACCCATTTACACTTTTATTAGTACAACCCCAATTCCAATGAAGTTGGGACATTGTGTAAAATGTAAATAAAACAGAATACAATGATTTGCAAATCCTCTTCAACTGTATTCAATTGAATACACCACAAAGACAAGATATTTAATGTTCAAACTGATAAACTTTATTGTTTTTGTACAAATATTTGCTCATTTTGAAATGGATGCCTGCAGCATGTTTCAAAAAAGCTGGGACGGTGGTATGTTTACCACTGTGTTACATCACCTTTCCTTCTAACAACACTCAATAAGCGTTTGGGAACTGAGGACACTCATGATTGTGTATAAAAGGAGCATACCCAAAAGTCTCAGCCATTCATTCACAAGCAAAGATGGAGCGAGGATCACCACTTTATGAACAACTGCATGAAAAAAATAGTCCAACAGTTTAAGAACAATGTTTCTCAATGTTCAAGTGTAAGGAATTTAAGGATTCCATCATCTACATTCCATGATATAATCAGAAAATTCAGAGAATCTGGAGAACTTTCTACACATAAGTGGAAAGGCCGAAAACCAACATTGAATGCCCGTGACCTTCGATCCCTCAGGCAGCACTACATTAATAACTGACATCATTGTGTAAAGGATCTTACTGCGTGAGGTCAGGAACACTTCAGAAAACCATTGTCAGTTAACACAGTTCGTCGCTACATCTACAAGTGCAAGTTAAAACTCCACCATGCAAAGCGAAAGCCATACATCAACAACATCCAGAAACGCCGGTGCCTTCTCTGGGCCCGAGCTCATTTGAAATGGACAGACGCAAAGTGGAAAAGAGTGCTGTGGTCTGATGAACCCACATTTCAAATTGTTTTTTGGAAATCATGGACGTTTTGTCCCCTGGACAAAAGAGGAAAAGACCATCCAGATTGTTACCAGCGCAAAGTTCAAAAGCCAGCATCTGTGATGGTATGGAGGTGTGTTAGTGCCCATGGCATGGGCAACTTACACATCTGTGATGGCACCATCAGTGCTGAAAGGTACATCCAGGTTTTGGAGCAACACATGCTGCCATCCAAGCAACATCTTTTTCAGGGACATCTCTGCTTATTTCAGCAAGACAATGCCAAACCACATTCTGCACGTGTTACAACAGCATGGCTTCGTAGTAAAAAGAGTGTGGATACTAGACTGGCCTGCCTGCAGTCCAGACCTGTCAACCATTGAAAATGTGGTGGCGCATTATGAAGCGCAAAATACGACAACGGAGAGTCCCGGGACTGGTTGAACAGCTGAAGTTGTACATCAAGCAAGACTGGGAAAAAAAAAATTCCACCTACAAAGCTTCAACAATTAGTGTCCTCAGTTCTCATACTGTTTTTGAGTGTTAGAAGGAAAGGTGATGTAACACAGTGGTAAACATACCACTGTCCCAGCTTTTTTGAAACATGTTGCAGGCATTCATTTAAAAAAAAAGCAAATATTTGCACAAAAACAATAAATTTTATCAGTTGAACATTAAATGTCTTGTCTTTGTGGTGTATTCAATTGAATATAGGTTGATTAGGATTTGCAAATCATTGTATTCTGTTTTATTTACATTTTACACAATGTCCCCAACTTCATTGGAATTGAGGTTGTAACATACACTACCAGTTAAAGTTTGGACACATTTTCCCATTTAGTGGAATGGGAAAATGTGTCCAAACTTTAAACTGGTAAGTGGTCACATTGTACACACAGAGCTGAAAGCATAACAAAAAAATCTCAAGAGTATCTCTCTGCATGTATATATCAGGCAGTAGAATTATGTAAACCTAAAATGAGTCACTTGGCTCACATGAAGACAAAATTGAATCAGAGTTTGTTCATGTCATTCACCAAATCCAGTATATATCTTAATCTAGGCTTCATTAATATTTGGTCACATAAGTGCACAGCACCACAAAATGTTATATGGGCTTTCAAACATCCATCCATCCATCCATCCATTTTCTTCCGTTTATCTGGAGTCGGGTCACGGGGGGCAGCAGCTCAAGCAAAGCTGCCCAGACCTCTCGATTCACACACACCTCCTCCACCTCCTCCTCCTATATATATATATATATATATATATATATATATATATATATATATATATATATATATATATATATATATATATATATATACGGATTGTTTGTTGCTGTGACACCACTCTGAACTTAAACACGGTTGTATACGCTTCTTTTATTTCTGTTTAGCACTCTTCTGGTTATTAATTGTATCTACTCTGAATGTTATTTAACAACAGTCCTGTTGTGAATCGCTGGCAGTTAGCATTCACTAGCGATTAGTATTCGCTAGCTAGGTCGACACCTCCCCCTCTCCGTTGTTACTTTTTATAGCTGTTTTTTTTCTACCCGTTTAATACTTCTGTTTGTTTTCAGTTGAACTGCTGTGAATTTAAGTAATTTTTACTCCTGTGTAAAAATCTTAGGAACGGCTAGCATTTTTGCTAGCGGTTAGTTGCGTTAGCTATTTCTGACCTTTGCCATCACTTTTTTCATTTCATTTTTTTACACTCCTGTTAGTTAACTGTTTAGTGTATTTATAGCTGCTGCTTTTTTACCTGTTAATACTTCTGTTAGTTTTCAGTGTAACTGCTGTGAATTTAATTCATTTATCTGCGTCTGTGAGAGCCTAGGAGTGGTTAGCTTATCCTTTATTGGTTAGCTCGTGTTTCCCTTGGCTACATTTTTGAATTTCTTAGTGCACAAACGTACACTACTAATTCTACTTTACACCCTCCGTAAAATCCTGTGTGATGTTGGAAGACAGGGTGGCTCTCTTAGAGAGCTGTGTCCGTAAGTTAGAGCAGCTTCTTAGCGCAGTGGAGTTAGATGTTACGGGCACTCCAGATGAGGTTAGTGTTGGGCCGGCTAGCGAGCCCATTAGCATCAGCTTAGAAACGCCGGCTGTGGAGGACGGCTTTCAGACTGTGGCTAGGTGGAGGAAGCCCCATAGGCTTGGTGCCCGGTTGTGCACCCCGATCACACTCACCAGTGCGAACTATGAATCGGTTCTCCCCCTTGGATTTGCCAGATGTGAATTCTCTGAGTCCACGAGTGACTTCCACTCCTGTCTCCAGGCTGAAACACCAGACTTTAGTGTTAGGGGAGTCTATCACCCGCAAAGTCAGGTTACAGACGCCGGCTGATGTTAAATGTATTCCTGGGGCCAGAGCTTCTGACATTGCTCTCATCTTAGGGTGCTGACACTGCAGAAGGGAAGACAGACGAAGGAACATGACATGAGATATAGTCACATAGTTATTCATGTTGGCACCAATGATATCAGGATGAAGCACTCAGAGGTCACAAAAATGGACATAGAGAGGACTTGTAACCTTGCCAGAAAGATGTGTCAGCATCGATTAATAGTCTCTGGTCCCCTCCCCTCCCGGGGTACTGATGAGGTGTTTAGCAGGCTGACATCATTAAATAGGTGGCTGGCGCAGTTTTGTATACAGCAAGGCTTTAGCTTTATTGATAACTGGCCTTTGTTCTGGGGCCCGCCGTGGCCTGCTGATGCCGGATGGCCTCCACCCTACTGGGGAAGGCGCCGCCATCTTGTCTGCGAACATAGATAGGGTGGGTAACATTAGGAATCTACAGCAAGCCACGGAGCAGGTGATTAGAGACCCTGCAAGGCTTATGACAAATGTGGGTGTGGAATCCATTGGCTTAGCGGGGAAATTAGTGCAGAAAATCCACTATGGTGACAGTGCAGTTTATCTGCCAGGGAGGGAATTTCAACAAGTTGAGACTGTGGCCTGCTCCCGTAGACAGTCCATAAAAATCATAGAGGGATATGCTTTGCAAACTTAATACCCATTACTATATTGGCTAATGTTGAAATTGAGGATGGCCCAATGGTTGTTCCAGCAATATCAAAGATTTCATGTCTGCTACCTACAACGCGTGTGGAATGCCTCAAACCTAAACCTACTTCTAGGCATCTTATATATGCCACTCTGGAACCACCCCTAAACCCAAACAGCTCAACTGTCAACCCCACTGAGGTCCTTAGACTGGGTCTCATTAACATAAGATCACTGTCCTCAAAATCATTGTTGATTAATGATTTAATTATTGATCATCACTTAGATATGATTGGGTTATGTGAAACCTGGCTTAAACCTACAGCTGTCCTCCCCTTAAATGAAGCCTGCCCACCAGCATATACATTTAGTCACGTCCCTCGTGATGCGAAGCAAGGTGGGGGTGTAGCTCTTATTTATAAATCTAGGTTTAGCTTATTAGCTGTTGGGAGTCACAAATATAACTCGTTTGAGCATCTGATTCTCCGCTCTGCTCAGGATATTACGCATTGCCAAGGTCAGAAGAATAAAAATCAGCTGTATTAATTTGTCATTGTATATAGGCCTCCGGGCCCATATTCTGAATTCTTAGATGAATTTGGTGCCTTCATTTCTAACTTGTCAACAAGAGCAGATAACATTCTGATCATTGGTGACTTTAATGTTCATATAAATAAGCCTTCTGATCCCCTCTGCAAATCATTTATGGAAATTGTGGAGGCATTAGGATTTCGGCAATGCATTCGGGATCCGACGCACCTTAGTGGAAATACCCTTGATCTGGTTCTCACACGTGGTATTGCTGTCACAAATATTGACATCATGCCACTTACATCAGTGGTGTCTGATCATTCACTTATTAAGTTTACAGTTTCACTGCCATGTTTAGTGGAACAACAACCTTATTTATCATTACGGCGATGCATCAACTCCTCAACTAAGACTGAACTCGAAGCTAGATTGCCTGATGTCTTAGCCTCACTTTTGATAAATACCCAGTCAGTAGACAGACTTGTGGATAGTTTAAACTCAGTGCTCAAAACGACACTCGACATGATTGCACCACCTGTGTTGAAACTGCGCTCCCCCAAATCGCAGTCACCTTGGTTCAATGATTACCTGCGTGACCTCAAGCATAAAGCAAGAGGTCTAGAACGGAATGGCGTTGTTCAAAATTAGAAGTATTCCACCTTGCGTGGCGTGATGCTATCTTAGACTATAAGCATGAATTATTGGCCACAAAGCGGACCTATTACTCTGATTTGATCAACAAAAATAAGCACAACTCAAAGTTCTTGTTCGACACGGTGGCAACACTTATTCATGGACAACCACCTGTAGTTCGCTCTCCTTTTACAGCACAAGATTTCCTGGATTACTTTGAGAAGAAAATAGGTGACATTAGGTTGAACATATCCCAGCATGCCTTAACCAAGCCACTACACCCTGCTATTGAGGTGGGCGCCACTACTGAGGTATTACCTAGATTTACAGAATTTGATGGTATCTCTCTAGACATGCTGACGAAACTCGTAACGTCAACAAAAAGCACAACCTGTTTATTTGATCCCATACCAACAAAACTGTTTAAGGACCTGTGGCCCACTCTTGGGCCGATTGTGCTGGAAATTATTAATCTTTCTTTAACTTCTGGATCTGTTCCTAAATGTTTCAAATCTGCAGTGATTAAAATTACTTAAGAAACCTAATCTTGACGCTAGTGTATTGAAAACTATCGGCCGATATCAAATCTATCATTTTGCTCTAAAATTCTGGAAAAAGTGGTGTCACGGCAGCTTGTAGACTATTTTACTGAGAATAATCTCTTTGAGCCGCTGCAGTCTGCTTTTAGAAAATATCATTCCACAGAGACACCTCTCACTAAAGTGGTGAATGAGCTTCTGCTTACAATGGATTCAGACACCACTATGGTTCTGTTGCTGTTAGATCTCAGTGCTGCATTCGATACAGGGGATCATATTCTACTTGATAGGCTGGAAAATCATTTTGGGATTACTGGGAGTGCCCTTGCATGGCTGACGTCATACTTGACCAGTCGTTCTCACTGTGTTTTGTACAGTAACACTACCTCTAACCTTAGTGACATGAAATTTGGGGTTCCTCAGGGGTCTGTCTTAGGCCCCCTGCTTTTTTCCCTTTATATAGCACTGCTTGGGCACATATTGCAGCGTTTTGTGATTACCTTTCACTGCTATGCAGATGATACTCAGTTATATATGCCGATAACTGCTGGTAATCTCGTTCACATAAAAAGCCCCCCACCCACCCACCCACCCCCCTGGAGTGCAAAGGAACTGTTGAAAATGTATGCGGCACACTTCATCTTGATAATAATTATGAATTATTATCATGTATAGTGAATGTCAACAGCGGCAAGCACTGCACGCTACTATGCACACGCCGCCATAAATCTGAACAGGCTGTTATATCCACAACTGACCTTACAGTACAGATATTTGTCCATTCCTTCCCATGGGTGATGTAAATAATGTGAACTATTGTCTCCATCGCTATATAACACGGGCAGCTGCGCCTCTCTTTGGTGTGCAATAACACGTCATTGCACAGGTCAGGCTCAGAGCCGAAGGGATCTGACTGCTGTAATATAGATGATCACCTTATAACTCTGTTGGAGATATGACATGGAACTGTTGTGCCAGGCCATGACAGAATTAATAAGCATGAATCTTACCTCCAACAGCGGTCCAGCAGTGTTTCACAGTGCGGACTTGGAGCCAGAGCACAGCCTGTGGTTAAAATCCTCTCACCTGGCTGCTGTGTGCTACAAAAACAAATTCCATGTGATAATCCAACATTGTGGAGTCCAGAGATGTGTTGTGCTGCTGAAGTGAGCCAAAAAACACACAAAAAAAGAAATTAAAGTTCCTGGAAAAACGCTCTGTCTGACGCATGGGAGTTCTTGGCCCACTGCCAGCAAACATTCAGTGAAGGTGATGCGTGCGCACGTGCGCCCCACACGCTTAGTGGGTCATGCAGCATAATGCATACACACACACACACACACACACACACACACACACAAACAGACACACGGCTGAGTGATATTTTCAGGCCCACGCTTGTGCATGTGTGGGTGAGGAACACAGCGCTGCCTCCCACTCTGGTCCCGTGTTTGTCATCCAGTCATTTGGACATTGGGCAGTCTTCAGCACCTTTTATGGTCTTCTGACAGCAGTCTATTGCCGTCTACCTGTTGTCTACATGCGTTTTGAATGCCATCGTGCAGGTGTGGAGGAGGTAATGTGGATGCATTCTGACATTGCTGACCATGCCTCTTTTCCGCCCGACTGCATCGGATTATGGCAATATTTGCCGTGTCGGGCATGGTTCCTGCACATTCTTGCTATATGTAAAGGGGGCTTTACTTCAGTTCAATTTATTTTCATTTATATAGCGTCAAATTACAACAAGGTTGCCTCAAGGCGCCTCACAAAAGTAAGGTCTAACCTTACCAACCCCCAGAGCAGCAGTGGTAAGGAAAAACTCTCTCTGAGGAAGAAACCTCAAGCAGACCAGACTCAAAGGGGTGACCCTCTGCTTGGGCCATGCTACAGACACAAATTACAAAACAATTCACAAAACGAACATAAAGGAAATGCTGCTGGTGCACAGGACGGTTTCTGAAACAGATACCACATCAATCTCTGGATGAAGCTGCACCTCAAAGAGAGAGAAAAGACAAAAAAGCAGAATCAAGCATCAAAAAGGCAACAAATACAGTGTAATTTGTCAGCATTAAGCAATAAGAAAAACAGAAGAAATACAAAGGTGATCGCTGGCCACTAGCCCTAAGCTTCACTAAAGATCCAGAATTTAGGTAAAGTTTAGGCCGCGGCATGCTCCATTTCCTATTAAAATGAAATAAAAGAGTAAAAAGCATAGAAACATACTATACCAGTATGCTAGCCATACGAAATGGAAAATAAGTGTGTCTTAAGTCTGGACTTGAAATTCAATACAGAATATAACTGTTTTATTGATGCAGGGAGATCATTCCACAGAACAGGGGCCAGAGAAGAGAAAGCTCTGTGACCCGCAGACTTTTATTCACCCTAGGGACACAAAGTAGTCCTGCACTTTGAGAATGCAAAGCCCAGGCTGGTACGTAAGGTTTAATTAGGTCAGCTAGGTAGGGAGGTGCCAGTGTAATGTGGTCAAACTTTCTGCTTCATGTCAAAAGTCTGGCAGCAGCATTTTGAACCAATTGGAGACCCCTAATGCTGGACTGTGGTAAACCAGAAAATATGAACTGCATGATGAGAAAGCCCAAGATCCCAAATCTAAATGATCAATGGTCTAAGAACACATGCAGCCCTCTGTGTTAGTGGAAATGTGATGCCATCTGTCCACCAGGGCCCCAAATCCACAGGAGCCTAACGGATTACATGATTTTTGCCAATTGACAAAATATTAAATGTGTAACAAATCATTTTGCTCTGTCCATCACGGTGTGACTCCTCTTTAAGATAGTAAGTTAAAAAAAATACTTACTTACTTAGAACTTTAGTCACAGAACATGTAACTCTGTGGTGTAGAAGTTGGGCTGCCAATATCCAGGGTTTATTTCCAGGTGTGTGCTTAAATTTGTGTCCTTGGACAAGGCACTTCATCTGCATATTCCCACATCCACCTAAATGGATACCTGCCTTGAATCAGAATCAGAATAGCCTTTATCCACCAAGTATACTCAAAGAATACAAGGAATTTGACTCCGGTTTGAACTGGCATGACCCGTCTATAGTTTAGACTTGTGTACTGCCATACACTGGACAATCCTTCTGCAATGCACCAGTCATGGATGTCCAAAGACAGGACCCTTGGTGTACAAGCATGTATAAATGTCTCTGTACAAGCATGTATAAATATACACTAAATAATTCACAATCAAGAAAATGTGCAAATAAAATGTGCAGTAAAAAATGTGTGCAAAGAGGAAACAGAAACAGAATGAAGTTGTACATGACATTATACATTTTTCAACTTACCATTCCTGGTTCTCAAGACCAGGCACCTAAGTGGCTCTACTCTATTCTACTCTTCTTTTCTACTCTTCCTTTTTTTTTAGTTATTTAGATATACCTTAGTATATACTAGTATGGTTCTAACTTAGAACCGGAATATATTATAGAAGACATACCTTACTGAATTTTCATGAAGTAGGTATGTGAATTAGTGAGTTTTTTGGCAGGTTAAATTGTTCGTCAGTGTGATGGCCTGTGGAGCAAAACTGTTCCTATGTCTGGTTGTTTTGACATACAGAGCTAGTAACGTCAACCAGAGGGGAGGAGTTTAAACAGTGTGTGTCCAGGGTGTGAGGGGGTTTGTAGAGATGTGACCAGCTCACATCCTGGTCCTCGACCAGTATAAGTCCTGGATTGAGGGCTTGCTGGCTCAGATGATTTTTTTCTGCAGACCTGACAATTTGTTGAAGTCTGTGCCTGTCATGTTTGGAGGCAGAGTGAAACCAAAAGGAGATGGAGATGCACATGACAGACTGGATGATGGATGTGTAGAAGATGATGAGCAGTTCCTGGGGCAGGTTGAACGTCCTCAGCTGTCTGAGGAAATACATCCTCTGCTGAGCCTTTTTGCTGATTGAGTCTATGTGAGAGGTCTACTTCAGATCCCAGGAGATGGTAAATCCCTGGATCCAGAAAGTGTCCACAGTAAACACAGTGTTGATGAGGATTGAGGTGGGAGGGAATGTTGGAGGGTTCCCCTGAAGTCCACTATCATCTGAACAGTCTTGAGTGCGTCCAGGTCCAGGTTGTTCTGACCACAACAGAAGACCAACTATTTCACCTCCTGTCTGTATGCGCCCTCATCACAATTTTGGATGAGACCAGTGATGGTGGTATCATCCGCAAACTTCAGGAGTTTAACAGAGTGGTTCCCTGTGGTGCAGTCATTCATATAGAGGGAAAACAGTAGTGGGGAGAGCACACACCCCTGAGGGGTGCCAGCGCTGATTGTCCATTTGCTGAATGTGATGTTCCCCAGCTTCGTCTGCTGTATCCTGCCCGTCAGGGATGGGGATATAGCTGGCAGCTCATCTGCTTCATGCTACAGTCTCTGGTGATAAGCACCAGCTCATAGTTGCCTCAGGGCCTGTTTTGGACTTACTGTGAAACTTTAGTGGAAGAGCATGTAACTGTGGGACAGGAGCTTGTTTACCAATATACAGTATAGTCCAGGGTTCAATTCCAGGTGTGTGCTTCAGGTTACCTGTTTGCATTCGAATAAGACATTTCTCTCCATTGCTCAAGTCCACCCAACTGTAAATGGGTACCAGCCTTACTTGGGGAAATAACCTGCAATGGACTGGCGTTCCATCCAGGGAGAGCTGTAGGCTCTGACCTGCTTCATGCTGTGGTATCCAGGGATTAGTGCTAGCCTGATGGACCTCAGGGCCTACTGTATATAGGAATTGCTACTTACTTTCAACTTTAGCTAAATTATGACCTTCATTGGGTGGTCTACATTGTTGCCACTGAAGGCATTTCTTTCAGTATTCCATAAAAACAAAGTACGCATGGCCACTGTACATTTGTGCACCATGATAAAAGTGTGCCAGTTCGTCCTTTATGCATACATGCTGATTTGTCAGAATCCAGCATTATGTAATAAATGGGAGCTCACTTTCAGCTGATCTGGCATAACATGATGTTCTTTTGCTTCTCTGTCCTGTCTGAAAAAGCATCACCATTTTCCTTCCCTACATTGCTTTCCCCTCTATGTTCACCTTTTTGCTTGTCAGCACTCCCCATTGTTTAGATGGATCATTCTGCTTACCCAGATCCTGGTCTGAACCACATTAACAGATGCCAATTAACTGCTTGTCCCCAAGCATGTAACCATGAGTTGTTGTATACACAATTATAAACACATAATTAATTCCAAGATGTGAAGTTCCTAACTATATGTGAGGTTTCAAACACACAATACCAATAAAATAAAAATGTAAATTATGTTCATGGTAGAAACAAGTCTCTACGGTAAGTTCTGTCATCTTCGTTTTTGCTCTGGGTCATCAAGACAGATCTGGATATGGATGTTTATTTGGCACAAGTTTTACGCTGAATGCCCTTCCTGATGCAACTCTACATTCCATGGAGAATGAGAACATGTGGTTTTGATCTGGGAACTGTCAGTAACCACTTGGCCAGCATGCTGCCATTCATCTCAACTCTCTAAACAGATAAGAAATGCCTTATTTTAGATTCTGTATTTGGATTTATTTTAGGTCACATTGTAAAAACACATCTCTATGACTTAAAATAAATTCAAATACAAAACATAAAAAAATAGAGGATTTTGTATCTGTTTACCCTGCTTAAATGCCACAAGTGCTCAAAATAATCTTGTCCACTGGCATGATCCACCTATAGCTTAGACTTGGGTACTGCCATGCACTGGACAATCCCTCTGCAATGCACCAGTCATCGATGTCCAAAGACAGGACCCTTGGTGTTCTGTGGTGGTTTCCTCTTTTCCAGGGATGAGGCTTCACATGGCTTTCCTTCAACCCCTTCACAACATGCCCTACATTTCAATGAAAGGCAGCTGCATGGTTAATCCCACAGAAGACAAAAATAAGTTCATTTTTGTGATTGAGGTTTGCAAAATGTGTGATGGTGGCTGAAGTGCTTGAGAATTTGTAGGCTCTCCAAGGTTCTGTGTGTGTGTGTGTGTGTGTGTGTGTGTGTGTGTGTGTGTGTGTGTGTGTGTGTGTGTGTGTGTGTGTGTGTGTGTGTGTGTGTGTGTGTGTGTGTGTGGGTGGGAGGGGCATGTGCAGAGGTGCAGAATCTTGTCATTTTCCCAGAGAAAACACATTCATCATTTATTTATCTGGCTCCTATATCATTCAATGCTTGCAACAAGTGGGAGTTAGGGTGAGCTGAGCATCCACACACACACTCATCTTCAACCGTTTAGTCCAAATAAGGGTTGTGGGGTGCTGGAGCCTATCCCAGCAGTCATAGAGCGTGAGGCAAGGTACACCCTGGACAGGACGCCAGTCTGTTACAGGGCCACAAATAGACAAACAAACACAGTCACACCCACAGTGGTGGGCACAGTTCCACTAATCCATTAGCTACTAATTGTCAAAGCTAATGCTTTCATTATCGGATTAGCTTGTCAGCTAACTTTGAAAAACATCAGCGGACTAATTAGCTTCTGACAAATTTAGGTCTGATCATTTTTAGACTGCTAACGTGTTTATAGGCATAAAGAATAAAGCTTAACAGTTAAAATATTTGTAAAGTCTGAAATCAAAGATTTTAATATCTGCCTGTTAAATACTTCGTAGCAGACAGGCAGCTCTGTCCTCTGCAGGCAGAGGAGAGGAGAGGAGAGAAGAGGAGAGAAAGACAAAAAAAAAAGAAAAAAAAATCATTTCTCTTTACACCATACTGACTCGCTGGTAAATCAACAGGCATACAATTTTATCTTATGGTTAAAATTTTAATCAAACTAATTCCAGACAAGTTATTGAAATTAACATTACGTCTGGCATTTTATAAAGTGAAAATATCAGGTATATGTTTTAGTTTTAAAGTAATGCACTAATTTTGCAGTTTTTAGTGTTTGGACACACAGTGCATTATGGGTAAAGTTTCACGACAGGAGAAATGCATTGAGATGCTCTGATGAGGCTTCACTTTAACCGCTACACGTGGACAACAGCATTAAACTCTTGTATATTGTGCCTAAAACGCTCGTGAATATATTCTCTGGGTTTATAGACGTGGTTATTGTGTTTGTTTTATGTAAACATGCTCAGGTTGTGTGAGCTAAGATCATTTCCTGTTCATGTCATTCTGGGGGAAAATGAAGTTTGCTCTTTAACATGCTGGCCACTAGATGGCAGAGTTCATGACAGTATTTGCCCTATTGAGATATACCATAATCCTTTGCGTGCCAGCCTCTTATTAATGTGATCCAAAACATAAAAAATTACATTCTGGTTGTATAATGTTCATTTACAATTGTCATCATGTGGATTGTCTGTGCTGTTTAGACCATAGCAACTCTCTTCATAATAAAAAAAAAACTTCATAATAAAGGATTGAGTTGATAATAAGCACTTTTTAAAGTCATTCGGGTCTATGCTTTGATTGATATGTTATATTGTGTTATTATTTGAATATAATATTTCATATTGTTTTAAAAATCTGTTTTGTTATCAATTGTATGAAAATAAAATGATTCATATTAAATAGGTTATTGGAAGAGACTCAGGCAAAATTAGATAGAACATTTAGATTATTTGAAAAATAGGACACCACCTTTAATTCATTTGAAAGCTTGACTCTTAGTCTTGTCCATCCAAATTGGAAGTCTCAAAAACCAGTTTTATTTGTTATTATCTATCGTCCACCTGGTCGTTACTGTGAGTTTTGTGATTTTTCAGACCTTTTGTCTGACTTAGTGCTTAGCTCAGATAAGATAATTATAGTGGGTGATTTTAACATCCACATAGATGCTGAGAATGACAGCCTCAACACTGCATTTAATCTATTATTAGACTCAGTTGGCTTCGCTCAAAATGTAAATGAGCTCACCCACCACTTTAACCATACTTTAGATCTTGTTCTGACATATGGCATAGAAAGTGAAGACTTAACAGTATTCCCTGAAAACCCCTTTTTGTCTGATCATTTCTTAATAACATTTACATTTACTTTAATGGACTACCCAGCAGTGGGGAATAAGTTTCATTACAGTAGAAGTCTTTCTGAAAGTGCTGTAACTAGGTTTAAGGATATGATTCCTTCTTTGTTATGTTCTTCAATGCCATATACCAACACAGTGCAGAGTAGCTACCTAAACTCTGTGAGTGAGATAGATTATCTCGTCAATAGCTTTACATCCTCATTGAGCACAACATTGGATGCTGTAGCTCCTCTGAAAAGAGAGCCTTAAATCAGAAGTGCCTGACTCCGTGGTATAACTCACAAACTCGCAGCTTAAAGCAGATAACCCGTAAGCTGGAGAGGAAATGGCATCTCACTAATTTAGAAGATCTTCATTTAGCCTGGAAAAAGAGTCTGTTGCTCTACAAAAAAGCCCTCCATAAAGCTAGGACATCTTACTATTCATCACTAATTGAAGAAAATAAGAACAACCCCAGGTTTCTTTTCAGCACTGTAGCCAGGCTGACAAAGAGTCAGAGCTCTATTGAGCCGAGTATTCCTTTAACTTTAACTAGTAATGACTTCATGACTTTCTTTGCAAATAAAATTTTAACTATTAGAGGAAAAAATATTCATAACATCCCAAAGACATATCTTTATGTTCGGCTGCTTTCAGTAATGCTGGTATTTGTTAGACTCTTTCTCTCTGATTGTCCTGTCTGAGTTATTTTCATTAGTCACTTCCTCCAAACCATCAACATGTCTATTAGACCCATTCCTACCAGGAATAGGTCTTAAACTGCAGGAATGTCTTTCAGACATAAAGACATGGATGACCTCTAATTTCCTGCTTTTAAATTCAGATAAAACTGAAGTTATTGTACTTGGTCCCACAAATCTTAGAAACATGGTGTCTAACCACATCCTTACTCTGGATGGCATTACCCTGACCTCCAGTAATACTGTGATAAATCTTGGAGTCATTTTTGATCAGGATATGTCCTTCAATGCACATATTAAGCAAATATGTAGAACTGCTTTTTTTGCATTTGCGCAATATCTCTAAAATTAGAAAGGTCTTGTCTCAGAGTGATGCTGAAAAGCTAATTCATGCATTTATTTCTTCTAGGCTGGACTATTGTAATTCATTATTATCAGGTTGTCCTAAAAGTTCCCTGAAAAGCCTTCAGTTAACTCAAAATGCTGCAGCTAGAGTACTGACAGGGACTAGAAGGAGAGAGCATATGTCACCCATATTGGCTCCTCTTCATTGGCTCCCTGTTAATTCCAGAATAGAATTTAACATTCTTCTTCTTACTTATAAGGTTTTGAATAATCAGGTCCCATCTTATCTTAGGGACCTCATAGTACCATATCACCCCAATAGAGCACTTCGCTCTCAGACTGCAGGCTTACTTGTAGTTCCTAGGGTTTGTAAGAGTAGAATGGGAGGCAGAGCCTTCAGCTTTCAGGCTCCTCTCCTGTGGAACCAGCTCCCAATTTGGATTAGGGAGACAGACACCCTCTCTAGTTTTAAGATTAAGCTTAAAACTTTCCTTTTTGCTAAAGCTCATAGTTAGGGCTGGATCAGGTGACCCTGAATCATCCCTTGGTTATGCTGCTATAGACTTAGACTGCTGGGGGTTCCCATGATGCACTGAGTGTTTCTTTTTATTCACCTCTTTTTGCTCTGTATGCACCACTCTGCATTTAATCATTAGTGATTGATCTCTGCTATCTTCCACAGCATGTCTTTTTCCTGATTCTCTCCCCTCAGCCCCAACCAGTCCCAGCAGAAGACTGCCCCTCCCTGAGTCTGGTTCTGCTGGAGGTTTCTTCCTGTTAAAAGGGAGTTTTTCCTTCCCACTGTCGCCAAGTGCTTGCTCACAGGGGGTCGTTTTGACCGTTGTGGTTTTTCTGTAATTATTGTATGGCTTTTGCCTTACAATATAAAGCGCCTTGGGGCAAATGTTTGTTGTGATTTGGTGCAATATAAATAAAATTGATTTGATTTGATTCATTTGAATATCGGTTGAAGAGGATTTGCAAATCATTGTATTCTGTTTTTATTTACATTTTACACAATGTCCCAACTTCATTGGAATTGGGGTTGTAATTACTGACAGATTTCAGCTGGTCATTTGGCTTTCCATGTCTTTTTCACCTCCCTTGCTTCAGATGTTGAATACTTTTTCCCTGTTTCATTTCACATTGTTACACATCATTTATGGACATCTATGATTTGATTTCTTTGTATGTGTGGATTACTTTAGTGGTTCGACCTCTGTTGAAAATTTCATGTCAATAGCACCTTTAGAAATATATTTGCTGAGAAAAACAGTAATGTGTTCAATACTTATTTTACCCTCTGTATTTGGTACAAAATACCACAGAGATCATGGCCATAGGCTTCTGTGAACACAATGTCCCTGCAAAAGAATGCCATGCTGTACACCTAAACCTGATTAACAATGGCAAAGGTAACCTTTTACCTCTTTGATGAGCAGAAAACCTGGTTGGCAGGCATGAGGAAAAGGGTGATTATGGCTGAAATAACCCAGAAGAGGGGGTGAGCTGTTTGGCTGTTGCTGTGACAGACTCATCAACAGTGGCATACCTACAGGCTAGATGCTGTCAGACCACACCTGTCAAGCACTGTCATAAACACCCTTGACTGACACAATGTACTCAGTCAATCACCCATAATGTTCTTATTTTTGGATGAAATTCTCCTTGTCATTATTATCTATCTATAAAGCAAGAAGCGCATGTGTGTGGATATGTGACTCGCATATCTCGCTGAATATTTGTCAGAACGGCGTCAGCTTTTGGATATGGCTTGTGCATAGCACGATGATGTTGCTCCTTTATTATGAATTGTTTTGGAATTAAAGTTAACTTTGAAACCTTTATTTTGATTAAAATTGTAACGATCGTAGGCAGCATGGTGGCTTAGTGGTTAGTACTGTTGCCTCACAGCGAGAAGGTCATGGGTTTGATTCTCACCTGTGGCCTTTCTGTGTGGAGTTTGTATGTTCTCTTCGTGTTTGCGTGGGTTCTCCCCGGCTTCCTCCCACATCCAACGACATCCAGGTTAAGTGGATTGGAAACTTGAAATTGCCCGTAGGTGTGTGTTTGTCTATGTGTGATCCTGTGACAGACTAGCATCCTGTCCAGGGTGTACCCTGCCTCACGCCTTATGACTGCTGGGATAGGGTCCAGCCCCGTGACCCTTAACTGGAGTAAGAGGTTGAAGATCAGTGAGTGAGTGTAACATTCGTACTTCCAACAAACAATGTCGGACTCTGTAGTTTTCTCTGGGGCCCTCCCCAATCGGACCGGGAGTGACATGTTTAGCCGCATGTTCTCCTTGAATTGCTGGCTGTCTGAGTGGTGTCCAAAAAATGAGGTGGGCTTCATAGATAATTGGCAAAGCTTCTGGGGAAAACCTGGTCTTGTTAGGAGAGACGGCATCCATCCCACTTTGGATGGAGCAGCTCTCATTTCTAGAAATCTGGCCAATTTTCTTAAATCCTCCAAACCGTGACTATCCAGGGTTGGGACCAGGAAGCAGAGTTGTAGTCTTACACACTTCTCTGCAGCTTCTCTCCCCCTGCCATCCCCTCATTACCCCATCCCCGTAGAGACGGTGCCTGCTCCCAGACCACCAATAACCAGTAAAAATCTATTTAAGCATAAAAATTCAAAAAGAAAAAATAATATAGCACCTTCAACTGCACCACAGACTAAAACAGTTAAATGTGGTCTATTAAACATTAGGTCTCTCTCTTCTAAGTCCCTGTTGGTAAATGATATAATAATTGATCAACATATTGATTTATTCTGCCTAACAGAAACCTGGTTACAGCAGGATGAATATGTTAGTTTAAATGAGTCAACACCCCCGAGTCACACTAACTGTCAGAATGCTCGTAGCACGGGCCGAGGCGGAGGATTAGCAGCAATCTTCCATTCCAGCTTATTAATTAATCAAAAACCCAGACAGAGCTTTAATTCATTTGAAAGCTTGTCTCTTAGTCTTGTCCATCCAAATTGGAAGTCCCAAAAACCAGTTTTATTTGTTATTATCTATCGTCCACCTGGTCGTTACTGTGAGTTTCTCTGTGAATTTTCAGACCTTTTGTCTGACTTAGTGCTTAGCTCAGATAAGATAATTATAGTGGGCGATTTTAACATCCACACAGATGCTGAGAATGACAGCCTCAACACTGCATTTAATCTATTATTAGACTCTATTGGCTTTGCTCAAAAAGTAAATGAGTCCACCCACCACTTTAATCATATCTTAGATCTTGTTCTGACTTATGGTATGGAAATAGAAGACTTAACAGTATTCCCTGAAAACTCCCTTCTGTCTGATCATTTCTTAATAACATTTACATTTACTCTGATGGACTACCCAGCAGTGGGGAATAAGTTTCATTACACTAGAAGTCTTTCAGAAAGTGCTGTAACTAGGTTTAAGGATATGATTCCTTCTTTATGTTCTCTAATGCCATATACCAATACAGTGCAGAGTAGCTACCTAAACTCTGTAAGGGAGATAGAGTATCTCGTCAATAGTTTTACATCCTCATTGAAGACAACTTTGGATGCTGTAGCTCCTCTGAAAAAGAGAGCTTTAAATCAGAAGTGTCTGACTCCGTGGTATAACTCACAAACTCGTAGCTTAAAGCAGATAACCCGTAAGTTGGAGAGGAAATGGCGTCTCACTAATTTAGAAGATCTTCACTTAGCCTGGAAAAAGAGTCTGTTGCTCTATAAAAAAGCCGTCCGTAAAGCTAGGACATCTTTCTACTCATCACTAATTGAAGAAAATAAGAACAACCCCAGGTTTCTTTTCAGCACTGTAGCCAGGCTGACAAAGAGTCAGAGCTCTATTGAGCTGAGTATTCCATTAACTTTAACTAGTAATGACTTCATGACTTTCTTTGCTAACAAAATTTTAACTATTAGAGAAAAAATTACTCATAACCATCCCAAAGACATATCGTTATCTTTGGCTGCTTTCAGTGATGCCGGTATTTGGTTAGACTCTTTCTCTCCGATTGTTCTGTCTGAGTTATTTTCATTAGTTACTTCATCCAAACCATCAACATGTTTATTAGACCCCATTCCTACCAGGCTGCTCAAGGAAGCCCTACCATTATTTAATGCTTCGATCTTAAATATGATCAGTCTATCTTTGTTAGTTGGCTATGTACCACAGGCTTTTAAGGTGGCAGTAATTAAACCATTACTTAAAAAGCCATCACTTGACCCAGCTATCTTAGCTAATTATAGGCCAATCTCCAACCTTCCTTTTCTCTCAAAAATTCTTGAAAGGGTAGTTGTAAAACAGCTAACTGATCATCTGCAGAGGAATGGTCTATTTGAAGAGTTTCAGTCAGGTTTTAGAATTCATCATAGTACAGAAACAGCATTAGTGAAGGTTACAAATGATCTTCTTATGGCCTCGGACAGTGGACTCATCTCTGTGCTTGTTCTGTTAGACCTCAGTGCTGCTTTTGATACTGTTGACCATAAAATTTTATTACAGAGATTAGAGCATGCCATAGGTATTAAAGGCACTGCGCTGCGGTGGTTTGAATCATATTTGTCTAATAGATTACAATTTGTTCATGTAAATGGGGAATCTTCTTCACAGACTAAAGTTAATTATGGGGAATCTTCTTCACAGACTAAAGTTAATTATGGAGTTCCACAAGGTTCTGTGCTAGGACCAATTTTATTCACTTTATACATGCTTCCCTTAGGCAGTATTATTAGACGGTATTGCTTAAATTTTCATTGTTACGCAGATGATACCCAGCTTTATCTATCCATGAAGCCAGAGGACACACACCAATTAGTTAAACTGCAGGATTGTCTTACAGACATAAAGACATGGATGACCTCTAATTTCCTGCTTTTAAACTCAGATAAAACTGAAGTTATTGTACTTGGCCCCACAAATCTTAGAAACATGGTGTCTAACCAGATCCTTACTCTGGATGGCATTACCCTGACCTCTAGTAATACTGTGAGAAATCTTGGAGTCATTTTTGATCAGGATATGTCATTCAAAGCGCATATTAAACAAATATGTAGGACTGCTTTTTTGCATTTACGCAATATCTCTAAAATCAGAAAGGTCTTGTCTCAGAGTGATGCTGAAAAACTAATTCATGCATTTATTTCCTCTAGGCTGGACTATTGTAATTCATTATTATCAGGTTGTCCTAAAAGTTCCCTAAAAAGCCTTCAGTTAATTCAAAAGGCTGCAGCTAGAGTACTGACAGGGACTAGAAGGAGAGAGCATATCTCACCCATATTGGCCTCTCTTCATTGGCTTCCTGTTAATTCTAGAATAGAATTTAAAATTCTTCTTCTTACTTATAAGGTTTTGAATAATCAGGTCCCATCTTATCTTAGGGACCTCGTAGTACCATATCACCCCAATAGAGCGCTTCGCTCTCAGACTGCAGGCTTACTTGTAGTTCCTAGGGTTTGTAAGAGTAGAATGGGAGGCAGAGCCTTCAGCTTTCAGGCTCCTCTCCTCTGGAACCAGCTCCCAATTCAGATCAGGGAGACAGACACCCTCTCTACTTTTAAGATTAGGCTTAAAACTTTCCTTTTTGCTAAAGCTTATAGTTAGGGCTGGATCAGGTGACCCTGAACCATCCCTTAGTTATGCTGCTATAGACGTAGACTGCTGGGGGGTTCCCATGATGCACTGTTTCTTTCTCTTTTTGCTCTGTATGCACCACTCTGCATTTAATCATTAGTGATCGATCTCTGCTCCCCTCCACAGCATGTCTTTTTCCTGGTTCTCTCCCTCAGCCCCAACCAGTCCCAGCAGAAGACTGCCCCTCCCTGAGCCTGGTTCTGCTGGAGGTTTCTTCCTGTTAAAAGGGAGTTTTTCCTTCCCACTGTAGCCAAGTGCTTGCTCACAGGGGGTCGTTTTGACCGTTGGGGTTTTACATAATTATTGTATGGCCTTGCCTTACAATATAAAGTGCCTTGGGGCAACTGTTTGTTGTGATTTGGCGCTATATAAAAAAATTGATTGATTGAAAATTGATTGATTGATTGATCACTGATGTTACTGGTAGCAAAGTTAAACATTAGATAGTTCATGTTGCTTGCACCGTTTCACAGTATATCATTTAATGCAAGCATCCCAGCCAATACTTTTACTGTGAAATGCATGCTGTCATTGTTCCTTGTGGCTGAGTTTAACTTGGCAACACATTAGCTAAAATCCATTTTTTTGATAACACAAACAAATTTCCCATTATTTGTACAATGTGCCAGTAAGTACATAAGCTGAATAAAATCTTATATTTTCCCACAATTTGTATGTTTCAGTAAATACATAAGATGAATAAAATCTTATATTTGCTGTGAGTTTAAGTTTAAATAAACTGTATTCTGGAGGTGGCTGGGTCTTGGATTAATTAATAAGCTGGAGTGGAAGATTGCTGCTAATCCTCCTCCTTGACCCGTGCTTCGAGCATTCTGACAGTTAGTGTGACTTGGGGGTGTTGACTCATTTAAACTAACATATTCATCCTGCTGTAACCAGGTTTCTGTAAGGCAGAATAAATCAATATGTTGATCAATTATTATATCATTTACTAACAGGGACTTAGAAGAGAGAGACCTAATATTTAATAAACCACATTTAACTGTTTTAGTCTGTGGTGCAGTTGAAGGTGCTATATTATTTTTTCTTTTTGAATTTTTATGCTTAAATAGATTTTTACTGGTTATTGGTGGTCTGCGAGCAGGCACCGTCTCTACGGGGATGGGGTATTGATGAAATGAATACACCACAAAGACAAGATAATTAATGTTCAAACTGATAAACTTTATTGTTTTTGTGCAAATATTTACTCATTTTGAAATGCATGCCTGCAACATTTTACACAACGTCCCAACTTCATTGGAACTGGGGTTGGAGAAAGCAATCCTGCTCTTTGTCGGTGCAAGTTAATATCAACTAGTTCAGTTCCCACTGAGGGCCTATAAAAGGTGTCTCATTACCAAGATGTCACACAAGAAACATATCATGATATATATATATATATATATATATATATATATATATATATATATATATATATATATCATATCATATCATGGGTAAAAGCAAAAATCTCTCAAGATCTTTGCAACTTTACTGTTGAAAAACGTGCTGATGGCATTGGTTACCCAAGAATTTTTAAACTTCTGAATGTTTCAGAATGCACTGTTTGAGCCATAATCCATCCACTGCTCCTCACAAGATTTCTGACAGAGGAGTGAAACAAATTATCAGAAGAGATGTAATAGCTAAGCTCCACATGTGGAGAGCTTCAGAAAGACCTGGATCCAGCCAGCGCAAATTTTCAAAGAAAACAATAAGTAATGCAGTCAACCGCCATGGCCTTCATGCATGCTCACCACACAAGACTCCATTGGTGAGGGAAAAGCATGTTGAAGCTTATTTAAAGTTTGCTGCACAACATTTAGACAAGCCTGTGAAATACTGGGAGAATATAGTCTGGTCAGATAAGACTAAAACTGATCTCTTTGGATTCCAAAATACACACCATAAATGGCAATGCACGTCACCCCAAAAACACCATACCAACAGTGACATTTCGATGTGGAAACATCATGGTGTGAAGCTGTTTTTCAACGTACAGCAACGGCAAACTTTATATAATTGAAGGAAGGATAAATGGAAAAATGTACCGAGACATACCAGGATGATGAAAATGAAATGCGGTTGAACATTTCAGAAACATAGTGATCCCAAACACACAGCCAAAGAAACTCTCAACTGGTTTCACAGAATGAAAATAAAGCTGCTAGAATGATCCAAACAATCACCTGATTGAATCCAATAGAAAATCTTTGGAAAGAAATAAAGATCAGAGAGAACACAGAACCTTGAAGATTTGAAGACTGTGTGGAAGGATGGGCCAAAATCACATCTGAGCAATGCATATGACTAGTTTCTCCATACAAGAGGTATATTGAAGCAATCATTACAACAAAAGCTTTTTGTATGAAATATTAAAATTCCATAAGCATGTTCAATGTTTTTCCCTGAGTCATTTCTCATTTTGACAAATAACTTCAATTCTGTAGTTATTTGCTTTAGTTTCTTGGGTTGTTACTGACATTGACAAATTGTCAATGAGTTTCATGTCATGTGAAGATGAGTGAGTGAGTGAGTTTTAAGTGGCATTTGTGCATCCAAAAACTATTCACAGTGCTTCACTTTTTCCACATTTTGTTACAGCTTTATTCCAAAATGGAGTAAATTATGTTTTCCTTTAAAATTCTACTCACAACACGGTATAATGACAATATGAAGAAAGTTGTGTTTTTGTTTGTTTGTTTTTGCAAATTTATATAAAACTAAGCAATCAGATGTACATAAGTATCCACATGCTTTGCTCAATACTTTGTTGAGGCAACTTTGGCAGCAATTACAGCCTCAGGTCTTCTTCAATATAATGCCACAAGCTTGGTGCACCTATCTTTGGGCAGATTTGCCCATTGCCATTTTCAGATCTCTCCAGAGATGTTCAAGCAGATTCAAGTCTGGGCTCTGGCTGGGCCACTCAAGGACATTCACAGAGTTGTCCTGAATCTACTCTGATATCTTTGCTGTCTGCTTAGGGTCATCGTCCTGCTGAAAGATGAACCATTGCCCTGGTCTGAGGTCTACTGCCAGCAGCACTCTTTTGTTTGGAAGGCTGAGTATGTCAATGTTGCCATGCACATCATTGAGCACCAGTGGTGGGCACAGATAATCAAAAAATTAACTTTGATAACAGATAATCAGATAACTGAAAAGTTATCGTTGACAAAGATAAACCGATAAACCACCCAAAAATGTATCAGAAGTTACAGATAACTGATAAATTCCAGTATTGTCTCTAGTACATTTGCAACTACTAACAAGCTGAATTTGAGTTTTAACACCACAATCGCTTTTGGAAGCATCAAAAGTGACAACAGACCCAAACAATGAGCCCGCACTTGTCTTTGAACATCTTGTCCCCTGCTGGAAGCTCTTGTTTACTACACAGCTTACAGCACAGAAGCACCCTGAGAGCAGCCACAATGCCAGCTCTCTACCAATCATAACGCTCCGGTCAGGCGGAGGTCTTGGAAAATAAAGTCATGCTGACTTATGGTTTGGTGTGAATACTGATAGAACAACTCCATACATGTCAATTCTGTCATTTGTACAAAGTTAAAATATAACACATTTTTTAATGTTGAATAATGCACTAATTCTGAAGTTTTGTAACAAACACAGACAGATCGCAAAGGATTCTGGGTAAGATGTGCCTCTGCTAAACACTGATTGGTTCAGTCATTCATTATGTAAACCAACACGTTAATGTGACGTGTGTCGTGTGTTGGTGTTTATAGATAAATGTGCTTTTGTAAAATATTCCATTTTTTATTTGTAAAAACAGGCATTTTTACGTAGCCCTGGAAGTGTCTTCGCAAAATGTTTTGCATGTGGAGAGAATGTGTGCTCATTTTATTAGTGTCGTGCGCACATTTTATGATGTTGTAAAACGTGCACTCAATATTGTCTTGACACATAAATGTTGGCTTTACACTGTGCGAGTTTTGGTCCTTTTTCAGATGATTTTTCATTCGTGCTAGAATTTTTTGGACCGAGTTTCAGGTTAATCGCACGTCCTGCATCGTGTAGTGTACATGGAGTAACAAGCTGTGTTTAACATCTCACGACTACCTCCTGATTGCCGATTGTATGGTCAGATGAAAATTGAACCTGTTTGATATTATTCTGGTCAGGCGTCGTGAGGGTATCCTGCTGCTGAAGAGCTACAAGCATCCAACCACTCGCACTGTGCATGTGCAAACACTGCACACCTGTCTTGTAATGTTTTTTTTGTTGTTGTTTTGTTTTGTTTTTAAACTAGTTTTTGTAAATTAAGTTTGAAAAAAAGCTTACGTTTTGCTTCTGGAAACACGAGTTTGACGTGTGGTTTTTGAACGTACAATGTGTGTGAGAACATAAATCGTGTGCTCTGAACTGAACTTTTACACTATGCGGTTCTGTTGTACAGTTTGAACTGAAACCAAGTACAGTGATTAAAAATATCATACAGTGTCTGCTCAGCTTCAGGACGAATACTTCCATGAACACCACTGGCCAGTAGATGGCAGTAGAGGCCTTGAAAACTTGCCAAAACAAAATTCCAGATAATCCGTGTCTGCTACATTGAAGATGCATGGAATTTAACAAACGCAAATACAATAACAATGTCTATAAACCCAGAGAATATATTCACGAGAGTTTTAGGCACTAGAGTTTAATGCTGTTGTCCATGGAGCCTGAACAGAGTGTCTGAAATGCATTTGTCCTATCATGAACATACTGAGATTACCCTATCCTACCAATAATGCACTGCTGGGCATGTGCTCACTAAAACCTTAAAAATTAGCACATTACTTTAAAACTAAAATATATATCTGATATTTTCACTTTATAAAACTTCAGACATGACAGTAATTTTAAATAACTTGTCCAAAATTACTTTGGTTAAAATTTGAACCATAAGTTAAAAATGTATGTGTCTGGATGACTTGGGTGATATTGCCAGTGTATCAGTATGGTGTTAAAGGAAATTATTATTATTATTTTTTTTTGGTGACCAGTTCTCCTTTGCCTGCAGAGGATAAAGCATTTTTTCCTGGAAGTAGCTCTCTTTGGTTTGCAGAGGGTGGAACTAAACATTTGTTAGGAAGCTTTTAACAGGTAGGTGATCAACTGATTTTAAATTTTAAAAATGTTTGCTGCTGTTCAGCTTTGTTTATTACGTTATTGGTCTAAAAGTTATCGGACAAAAATTTATCAGAAATAATTCGTCCGATAATGGTTTTTAAAGTTATCTAAAAAGATAATCCAATAATTAAAACATTATCTTTGATGATTATCTGTTATTGGATTATCGGAACTGTGCCCACCACTGTCGAGCAGTCTGTTCATTATTTTTATGGACAGAATTTCTAGGCACAGCCAGGGTGTAGAGGGGGTCTGGTTTGGGAATCACAGAATCTCGTCTCTGCTGTTTGTGGATGATGTGGTTCTGTTGGCTTCATCAAATCAGGACCTTCAGTGTGCACTGGGGCGGTTTGCAGCCGAGTGTGAAGAGTCCGGGATGAAAATCAGCACCTCCAAATCCAAGGCCATGGTTCTTGACTGGAAAAAGGTGCTTTGCCCTCTTCAGGTCGGTGGAGTGTCCTTGCCTCAAGTGGAGGAGTTTAAGTATCTCGGGGTCTTGTTCACAAGTGAGGGACGGATGGAGCGTGAGATTGATAGACGGATCGGTGCAGCATCTGCAGTGATGCGGTCGCTGTATGGGACCGTCATGGTGAAGAGAGAGCTTAGTAGGGGGGCAAAGCTCTTGATTTACCGATCGATCTACGTTCCGATCCTCACCTATGGTCATGAAATTTGGCTCATGACCGAAAGAATGAGATCGCGAGTACAAGCGGCCGAGATGAGTTTCCTCCGCAGGGTGGCTGGGCACTCCCTTAGAGATAGGGTGAGGAGCTTGGTCACTCAGGAGGAGCTCGGAGTCGAGCCGCTGCTCCTCCACGTCGAAAGAAGTCAGTTGAGGTGGCTCGGGCATCTTTTCCGGATGTCCCCTGGACGCCTCGCTGGAGAGGTGTTCCGGGCATGTCCCATTGGGAGGAGGCCCTGGGGGAAGACCCAGGACACGCTGGAGGGACTACATCTCTCGGCTGGCTTGGGAACGCCTTGGGGTTCCCCCGGAGGAGCTGGGGGAGGTGTGTGTGGATCAGGAGGTCTGGGCAGCTTTGCTTGAGCTGCTGCCCCTGCCACCCGACTCTGGATAAAGCGGAAGAAAATGGATGGATGGATGGATCACATCTTTCTTTTTTCTCTTTATTAGCCTGGTTGTCTGCTTTGGTGCTGATTCTAATTCCCAAAGTTTCTGCCAGCATATCTGAAAATTATGTGTCTTTATGGCTACCATCAATAAATGTCCAGAAGTATAAGAGCCCCTTCACACATAGTACAAATGTGGTTGAACTATGCATGAAGCAGACAATGTATGCAATTCGTGTAAAATCGGAGCTGCCTCCAGCACCACGTACAGCTGTCTTTACAAATTGGAGCTGCCTCAAATGCCTTGTACACCTGCTGCTACAACTATTTACACACACTAGCGGCTGAAAGACAGAGATCCTTCTTGTGGCCCAAATTCCAGGTGACACAAAGGAACATCTAACACCGCTCGCTGGGCAGTTACAAAATGTGTGGCTCTTTGGATTGTTAGCACGAAAACACCAGACGATAACTTTCGACCTGGCTAGGAAATTTGTCTAAGTGCCCCATGAGTGTGGCATTGCAAAACAGCAAGGCACATGTAGTGTGCCAGAGTGTCAGCTACCCTACAACACATGTGCCATGCATGTGAATCACATGTGTTGTGCCCCCCCATCCACAACACATGTGGCAGTTATGTTGCGGATGGGGGGAATAGCACTAATAGCAGCAAAAATAACTAAAAAGAAATGATCACATAACACAGACACAGAGTGACACGGTGGTGTGTGCGCTTAACTGACAGGGGGCGTGGCCGCCGACAGCCGCAGCTGTTGAGATCTCTGGTTCTGGATGTCACGACTGGGGAACATGTGCTGTCTTTGGACGGACATGAACTTACAAATGTCCACTGTGACGCGCGTGTGTCTGCTTGCTCTCATGGACATACATAAAACACTGTTTTTCACTGTTTTGCGATGGGCTGCAGTGAGCGAGTGCACGGCGCGCACATTGACAGGCTGTCCCAGGTGAAACAGACAGATCATTACATGCAACGGATGATCTGAATGTCACGTCACCCACGTGAGCTCTGTTCCACATCACAGTGTCTGTCCTGTGGCACGCCATGCACAGGACACGCGTGTTGGGCTGGACACGCATGCGGGGCCGGCTGGACACACTGGGTCAGTAGATCTGGACATGATGAGAGCGCATGAACTGCTTCATTCATGGATATCTCCTTGTTGATTTCAGGCATTTTTCTGCACCTTTTATAGGACAGCAATGTTAGTGCAGTGGTAAAGGTTCTGGCTGGCAATCAAAGCTTTTAGAAATTGCTGGTTTGAATCCTGTGGGTAGCATGTATTTTTTTTTTTTTTCACAGCAGCTGCACAATGTCATTCTCGCACTGCGTTCCCACTGCAATGGCTTTGTGCATGCTCGTGCACAAAACCATTGCAGCAGATCATTCACACCTGCCCGACCACGTGTCCCTTCCAACGTCAGCTTAATGTTTTCATGGTTCACTCATACAAGCTGTTCCCTAATTTTATACTTATTCATACTATGTGTGAAGGGGCCCTAAGGGTTGAATATAGCAAGCCTACATAGCCCTATCTTCCATGCAAAGCACAACATCAGCATTGTCAGATGCTACCTGACACAGTTGGGGTTTTGATGCACAGTGCTCATGTAATCTCATTTCTGAGTATAATTGTACTCATTTGTGTGCCCATGGTGTGTTGTCTAAAAATGAGGTGTGGCCACGTGGTGATAGTTTTTCTTGCACATTTCATTACAACATTTCCAATCTGAACAATCAACATTGCTGACAATCTTGCAATATGCTTCTTTTTATTAAAGATGGTCACAGACTGCCAACATTGTTCTTTCACAAACATGGCAGAGTCAGCGGAATCGGTTGCAAGCATTGCCTAGAGCGACTTGTAAAGGCAATTTAGAGGTAGGTGTACTGAATATGTACAGTATATGGAAATATAAACACATGTGTTTTCCAGTGAGTATAGGATCTCATTGCAGTGATGCCGATTAGTTAGATTGGAAATCACATGAAAAAAAAATAATATTGTGCAAAAAAATAAATAAATAAATCAGGCACAGTGCTGGTGCATTGGTAATTTGTGATTGCAGCACAGATCAGCAAATACCTGGTCTTAAATCCAACACAGTGTATTTCTGGTATTTAAAGGGTGCAACACTCAGATGTGCTTTACAGAAGTGTGTTTGCGGTGCATGTACACCCTGTTTTGGGATTGTCTACCCTCGTTTCATTTTCATCATCCTGGTACATTTTGTCTTGGCATATTTGTCCAGTTATACAAAGTTTGCCAGCAAAAAGCATCCCCTCACCATGATGTTCCCACCTCCAAAATTCACATGTGCAGTGTATTATGGCATCCATAGAGTTCAATTGTGGTCTCACCTTACCAGACTATATTCTCTCAGTATTTCACAGGCTTGTTTAAATGTTGTGCAGCAAATGAACTTCAGCATGTTTTTTCTTCAGCAATGGAGTCTTGCGTGGTGAATGTACATATAGGTCATGGCGGTTGAGAGCATTACTTATTGTTTTCTTTGAAACAGTTCTACCTGCTAATTCCAGGCTGTTCCGAATGTTGTTGTCTGGGCTGCAGTCGTGATGCTTCCCAGCTTTTCCCTGTTTCCTGTCTTTGCAGTGCCTGACGTCAGCCAGCTGCTGAAGTGACACACCTGGGGCTTGTTTGCTGGGTATCTACTGAAGACTGAGTTGGGCAGACCTATGACTCCAGAATCTTCCATCAAGTCAAGTGGTAATATTTTGGTATTCTCATGTTCAATTTCTTTTTGTTTGTTTGTTTTGTCAATCTCTCATCTCCTCTTGTCATTTTGAACTTGATGTTTTCTGTTAAACTTAAGACTGTATTTCCTGTTTAGCTGGTGTCTTAGAATTCATTTTTTCTTAAGTGCACCTTTTTGTTTGCTGCTCTCTAACCCATGTTGGATTTAATGGATGTTTTTGCAGACTGAATTTTTATCCTTCTCTGGACGCTACCTGCAGTGGATTATCATTATCACTCCTGTGTGGACTTTTTTTTTTTCATTTTGCCATCTAATTTTGGCCCTCTGGTTCTTTGCATTCTGCAGCTGGATGTCATTCCTTAGTGCCTCCTTCTGGCCATCATTCATCATACACATGTATCTGTTTCCTTGTATAATCATCTTTTTCACTGTGTTACAGGGCCATTAAAGCAGGTACAAATAGACTGAACAGTTTCTATCCAACTGCTGTTAGAACTATGAATGCCACTGGAACCAAATAGTCAGGTCACATGCCACACTGAAATATCCACAGTTTTGTCCATATTTTCTCTTTTTTTTGTATGCAGTCTCTTTTTTTGCTACTATGTTATTATAATTGTTTTTTCTTTTTAATTTGCGCTCTGGACATACTTCTTTCATTCGGTTAAATTTTATGTTTATTTTTCTTTTCTTCTCCAGACCTTTCAAGTCTGTGTGTGGTTTACTCAGGTTTATATTTGCATTGACAGGCTTGCACCTTACCCTTAGTTGTAGTGGTTACAATGCTGATAAAGAATCGGTATCTGTAAATGAATCTTGTCACTACCTTTTTTTTTTTTTTTAACCCCCCATTGCTCTCTGCATTTTAGGTCCAAGCAGTCAGTTCCTTGGTCATCTACTATAACACTGAAGCTCTCCACAATTGGTCTGTGGTTCCGACAACTCTCTGATTATTCTTTTCTGACATAAATCTTGTGAGGATCACCAGGTTGTGGCCGGTTTACAGTGAAATGATGTTCTTTCCATTTCTGGACTATGGCCCCAACAGTACTCATTGGAACATCCAGAAGTTTAGAAAGCCTTCTGTAACAAATGCCATCAGTATATTTTGAAACAATAAAGTGGCAAAGATCTTGAGAGAGCTCTTTGCTTTTAACCATCATGAGATGTTTTTGTGACACCTTGGTAATGAGAGACCTTTTTATAGGCCATTAGTTGGGACTGAAATAGTTGATATTAATTTGCACTGACAAGAGGCAGGACTGCTTTCTAATAATGATAGACTTCAGCTGCCGCCTTGACTTTCTATGCCTTTTAACACTTCCCCTTTCTTCAGTTGTTCAGTACTTTTTCCTGTTTCATTTTACATTATTACACAACTTAATTTACGTACTTATTTGTTTTGGTTTCTTTGCATCTATGCATTAGTTGGGTTGTTAGCGACATCTGATAAAAAAATCTTTATCAATAACACCTTTAGAAATATATTTATTCAGAGAAATGGGGACTTGTTCAATACCTATTTTACCTGCTGTATAGTATGAAATATGATGTTTTTGTTGACCTTTACCTTGATCTTTGTCTTATCCTCTCCTAAAGTTCATTATCTTATCTGCTCAAGTCATATTTCCACCAAGTTTGGTGAAAGTCCATTCACTGGGTGTGTGTGTGAGACACACATGAATGACTAATTACAACAATTACACTCAGGGCTACAAAATTAGGCATAAAAAAAGGTAAAAGTGATGTATGAAGGTTATGTTCATCTTCTATACGTGCTTACTCCAGTTAAGGATCATGGGGGGCTGGAGCCTATTCTAGAGGTCATACCCTGGACAGGATGAAAGTCTATTGCAGTGAAGGTTATATTGTGATACAATTATGATGTTATATGACAGCAATAACACTAATGGCCCCTTCACACTTAACACAAAATTGGGCGAAAGAAGCAGGAACCGCCTGAAAAACCGTGAGGGAGAAATAAAAAAAACATTTGGGGAGCCTTGAAAAATTCCACTTGCTGTCAGGAGGGACACACAGTCGGACAGGCATGAATGATCATGCGGCAATGGTTTCATGCATGCTCATGATGCATGCATGAGCACATGGAAAGTCATGCACACACAGCAGTGGAGCAATTAGATGCTGGGCATACAGTGGGGTAAAAAAAAGTATTTAGTCAGTCCCTGATTGTGTAAGTTCTCCTACTTAGAAAGATGAGAGAGGTCTGTAATTTTCAACATAGGTGCACTTCAATTATGAGAGACAAAATGAGAAAAAAAAAATCCAGGAAATCACACTGCAGGATTTCTAAAGAATTTATTTGTAAATTTTTGGTGATGATTAGCAATGGCATCTGTTTGTGGTTATTTGTGCGACTGTAGACAAGTCACTGATTGAGAAACGCTGAATAGTGAGTCCTCTGGTACAACTGATGCTGCACTTAATTTCTTATCACTTTATTAACTTTAAAAAATAATGACCCAATTGAGAGCTTTAAGTGATATCCTTCAATTTCAATTTATTTTCATTTATATAGCACCAAATCACAACAGAGTTGCCACAAAGCGCTTCACACAGGTAAGGTATAACCTTACCAACCCCCAGAGCAACAGTGGTAAGGAAAAACTCCCTCTGAGGAAGAAACCTCAAGCAGACCAGACTCAAGCAGAGGGGTGACCCTCTGCTTGGGCCATGCTACAAACATAAATAAGAAATCAGTTTTTTTTTTAAGTAATTCAATAACTCTGAGAATGTAGTTGTATTCTGAATACCATCAATTTATTTTGTAACCACATTTGAACAGTTACTCGTATTTGGTATTCTAAATATGTATTGTAACATATTTGCATGTTGGAATGCCTAGGCCATTCCACGCAAACTTCAACATGTGGATGTGGTAAATACATGGATTCTGCTTCCATTCTTTACCCAGTCTTCCTCAGTCCTACCAATTACCAGAACATTTGATGACTTATACGTGCCAGTTACTCAGCTCTATGCGGGTTGTTGATCTAACCTGTCTTTTGCACACAGCCTGAGAATCTTCACCTTGTCTAATATTTTTGGTTTTGAAGTTGCTCTGATATAACAGTAAACAGTGTCACATTCTTGTCTTTGTGAGCTAGAACTTGAAGCTGAGCATTTGAGGTGCTGCCATGACCAGACTCTGACACTGCAGTGCAACCACCTGTAGATTTAACAGGTATTGTTCAGTTTGGACCTCAGCGTTAACAGTTTCTGTGAAGTGAAAGGTCATTGGACAAATTCTGTGATTTGGGGCAGCATGGATCTGAGGGTGGACCAAGCATCTGTTGTCATATGGATGAATGTTAGGGTGGGGCAGGGTGTAGGAGTAAGCCTCCATGTAGGGGGGAGGGGGAAATGGGGACATGACAACACTGTAGCCCGTATCCCAGAAGCCACCAAATGGGTTGTAAGAGAAGGGCATGGGACACGGGGCATGTTGAAAGTATGGCACATAGCTCTGAGTAACCTGATTGAATGCTTAAAAGCCCCGGTATTTCCGGGGCATTTGAGTCGGGAGAAGACGGCGGCAAAGGAAGAGGAGATATCAGCCATATTTCCTTCCATTGTGATTAGGAATGTAAGATCATTGGTGAACAAAATGGATGAATTAACATCACTTGTTAGGAGCGACAGTGTATTCCGTGAGGGCTCAGTCTTGTGCTTTACAGAGACATGGCTGCAGGACAGCAAACCGGACTCAGTAGTGAGTTTACTCGCATTCAGTTGGTGTGAGGTGATTGGAGCTGCGCTGAGAGTGGCCAAAACAAAGGCAGGGGAGTTGCTGTCTACGTGAACAAGTGGTGCAGTCCAGGACACGTTACAGTGAAGGAGCATGTGTGTAAACCACACATTGAACTGCTGGCAGTGAGTCTTCATCCTTATTATTTGCCAATGAAGTTTTCCCACGCCATCATCCTCATTGTTTACATCCCACTGGCGGCAGACGCATCACACAGGCCAGTGACGTCATCACCTCTACAACGTCAAGGCTACAAACACTGCACCCCAGCACTTTCATTGCCATCTCTGCGGAATTTAAACATGTTGCCCTTTCAATATCCCTCCCCATTTTCAAGCAGTTTCTTATGAAGGGTCAAAGTGATCAAAATTAATTGAAATATTGAATGTGGTAAATATGAACGCAGTAAAACATAGATTGTGGTAAAAATGAAAGCAGTAAAACTTTGAATGTTGTTAAAAGTGAAAGCAGTAAATATTAAATGTGGTTAAAAAATCAAAAGGGTAAAACTGGACTTGATTAAAATGGAAGGTGTGAAGTACTAAACATGAAAATGAGTGACGAAAAAACATCTGATTAATATTGCCCCTCATGTCATTCATGTCTTTGGATGTGTTGGAAGTCTCACAGGACAAGTTGTGACATGCCCAGCTGTTACACAATTTCTCGGATACTCACTCGACTGAAAAGCCACCAAAAGCCGTCTGAATCTTCCAAATGATTTCCAACACGGACGTGCTTTTTGTTGTGCGCCATTGCGGCTCCGTGCCGACGCGCGAATTCCTCCGCACGTCTTTCATTACAAAATCTCCTGTAACAGTGGAATGTGCCGCAAAAGTGCTTATGTACACCTCTTCTGCAATTTCTCTGGTAGTCAGACGACATCCCGGATCAACACATCCTTCACTTTGGAAATGATCTGGTCGTTCCAGCCTGTCGATGGCCGCTCGGAGCGCGGCGTGCCCTCCGCCGCTGTGGGCCATCTTTAATCCAGTTGTAATGCTCCTTAATCTGTGCGACGCCGAGAGTATCCTCACCGAAAGCCGTCTGAATCTTCTGAATGGTTTCTGTTAAAGGAGATTTTATTAATGAAAGAGGTGCAAACAGGTCCGCGCTTCGGGACGCAGCCGGCGCGGAAAAACACCTCCGTGTTGATAACCATTTGTAAAAACCAGGCGGCTTTTGATGGCTTTCAGTTGAGTGAGTATCTGAGAAATTGTTTAACAGCTGGACATGTTCCAACTTGTCCTTAAGGCTTCCAACGAAGGTGTTTTTCCTGTGGCGGCGCGCAGCGCCGGCAATGTCCCGACACGCGGACCCGTCCGCACTTTCTTTCATTACAAAATCTCCTTTAACAGTGGAATGTCCGGATAAACTGCTGATCCCACCTCTTCTGAAAGTTCTCTGTTCTGTCACGACGTCCTGTGTCAACAGAGGTTTAAATTTGGAAGCTTTCAGCTCGAAACAGGCAGACAGCGGCGGCTCAGGGCGCGTCGCGACATCCCGCTCCGTGGACAGTCCTTAAAGCGACAGCAACAGTCCATAATCTCTCATCAGCCGTTAAAATTTTCACAGAAAACCAGCTGAATTTCTCGAATGGTGTCCACTTCGATGTGCCTCACAGTTTTTGAAAAAATTTTGATCAAGCAAAGCGTCAGTCTCTCAGGAAGTTCTCAGACAAAGAAATTCCGACGGGAGGGGTGGACCACTCCTCACTCAAAGCCAGCCCACAGGCGAATGACGTAACCGACAGGCGTGAAAAAACTCTCACATGCCCACGAGGGTTCAAGCTTGTCTGATGTAATCGCACGTGATTCAAATCCATGTAGTTTTTGAAAAAAATAAAAAGGTCCGATACTTTTCTAACAGACCTCGTATATATATATATATATATGTGTATATATATATATATATATATATATATATATATATATATATATATATATATACACACAAAAAGAAAGAAAGCCATAAAAATATTGTGTAAAAAAAAAAAAAAAAAAAAAAAAAATCCCACTAAGTTTCAATTATCTTAGTTGCTTTGCATAAAAGTCTTTTTTTTTTTATTGTGCTCCAAATGTTCTATTTGTTGGAGCAAAATTTTGAAAAAATATAACTTTTATGCAAAGTGACCAAGATAACTATATATATATATATATATATATATATATATATATATATATATGTATATATATGGATGGATATATGTGTGTGTGTGTGTGTGTATATAATTTTTTTTAAAACTTGCTTTTGTTAATCACTTCCCATTTCTACCTTGAATGAATGAATGAATGAATGAATGAATGAATGAATGAAAACTGTTTATTTCGAACATTTGATACAACAACAATTACAAGATAGATCAGTAAAGACAACAACAAAAAAGTTCCTACTGTGTACCCAACATGTCCGAAAAGGGGTAGGGTGAAGCATCAGCTTATTTATCCCTACCCCTTCTTCCCCACAACCAGTAATACCCTTTGCCACATATACACATAAATTCCTACACACCTAAACCGATATCAATATATATATATATACATATATATACACACACATACATATACACATCAACATACACATATATACACATATACATATATACACGTATATATACACAAACATAAATATACACCTACACATACCTACTTACATACAAAATACTATATATTTACAAGCCGAAGCAAACAACAAAAACACCCTAACCCTCATTACCCTTCCTCCTCCCTATACCCAGAAAAAACCATATTTTTGTACCGCTGTTTGAACTGGTTCATGCTTCATTATTGTCCATTATTGGTACGATGATGGTTCATTTCTAAGAATATTAATTTGGGATTTGCTACTCCAGAATACACTGCACATAACACATGGCTAAATCTTTACAAAGATGCTGGAATAATCATGTCTAAACTGAGATTTTAGCAAATGGTATTCAACATGAAAAGGTTTAGTCACTTCAGTGAAGGCACCATTACATCAAGGAATTCTAGCTATACGAGGTTTAGGGTTTGATGTGATGTAACATTTTACCACAAACTATTGTACTGTGGTGTATAATTCTGCTGGATGACTTATACCAAACCAGAAGTAATTAATTCAGATATTTTGAACAACCAGTTTTACTGTCTGTTTACTTCCATTTACATTTATGACCCCATTAAATGTAAAACTTATTTTACTACTGGATTTTGCTTAAACGGCTTTTCAAACTGTTAGAATTTAATTTAAATCAGTAACCCTTGGTAACTTTTACAAATCAAATTGACGTTACACAAAAGTGGAGACATTTTAGCAAAAAGTACAAAAGTTTATTCAAAATTCACAGTGAAACATAACCAGTGTATAACATGTAGGCAAATGATGACAGGTATCCCATTCTGTGGCATGAACCTTTGCAGCGGTGTCTCTGAGAAAACCATCTGAAACAAACACATACAGCAAACATATTTTAATTAGTGCTGTCAGGTTATTAAAAAAAATAATGTAATTGATTACAGGGTTTGTGATTAGTTAACTGAAAGGAATCATTTAATTGCAAGTATATTTAAAAAAATCTGTTTGGGGCATTTAATAATCTGGTAAATGGTGTGGGTTATTTCTGTTACACATCAAGCAGGTATTAAGCTGTAAATTGATCTTAAATTGGGAGGTGTCTAAATGTAATTTGGATGGGTTAAATGCAGACAGATTTCATTGTATTTGTGTACAATGACGATAAAAAGCTATATTATAAAGAATGTCTATAAAACAGAATTGTGGGAGTTTGGAAGCTGATTCTTTCTGCACAATATGACGCCTTTAATTATTATCTTATGAGATTTCATATTTAAATGTGTCCATTGAACATTAAAATCTGGATGAAAAACAAATCAAACGTTTTTAATGCGTTTTAACCTATTCGAGTTCAGTGACGTTAGTTAACGGTCATTAAAACCGAATTAACATTTTGTGCATGAACGTCAGTAAACGCACAAACTCCCACGTTTGATTTTTAACAATACGTTATCAAAGCAAGTTACTTCAGTGTAAAAAGTATTGACATCTAACACCTACCGCATGCTGGATAATCGGGAGAGTCGGGAGTTTTCCCGGTGGGCTGGTCCAACCTGGGGCCGTTGTGAGGGGGTGTTAATATATGCATACATATATGACCACCACTGTTAGGCTACACAGCAAGACACTTGGGCTGCTGTATCTTAAAGAGAAGACATTAAGTGTTATAAATGTTTTACAATCATGAAAATTCACAAGAAAATAACTTATGACTGCTTCTTTTGCAACGCTGTTATCTTTTCCAAAGCCTAAGGTAGGGACATACCATTACATGTTTAACACCCCTATGCATTCATTACAGTTAGTTCAGTCCAATCAAGCCCTGTGCGCTCAGATGGGACCTGCGCTACTAGCAAGTATAGGAGGAGTGGCCTGTGAGTGAAAAGATTGACAGAAAAAAAGTCAGGTGGAGCTGCAAAAGCTAGACTAAGAAAAAGAAAAGCTTTGGAGGAAGATGCTGCCAAGTGTGCAAAGCTCACAGATATTTTTTCAAGAAGACAGAGCGAAGAGGGAAATGATAAATACACTCAACAAAAATATAAACGCAACACTTTTGGTTTTGCTCCCATTTTGTATGAGATGAACTCAAAGATCTAAAACTTTTTCCACATACACAATATCACCATTTCCCTCAAATATTGTTCACAAACCAGTCTAAATCTGTGATAGTGAGCACTTCTCCTTTGCTGAGATAATCCATCCCACCTCACAGGTGTGCCATATCAAGATGCTGATTAGACACCATGATTAGTGCACAGGTGTGCCTTAGACTGCCCACAATAAAAGGCCACTCTGAAAGGTGCAGTTTTATCACACAGCACAATGCCACAGATGTCGCAAGATTTGAGGGAGCGTGCAATTGGCATGCTGACAGCAGGAATGTCAACCAGAGCTGTTGCTCGTGTATTGAATGTTCATTTCTCTACCATAAGCCGTCTCCAAAGGCGTTTCAGAGAATTTGGCAGTACATCCAACCAGCCTCACAACCGCAGACCACGTGTAACCACACCAGCCCAGGACCTCCACATCCAGCATGTTCACCTCCAAGATCGTCTGAGACCAGCCACTCGGACAGCTGCTGGAACAATCGGTTTGCATAACCAAAGAATTTCTGCACAAACTGTCAGAAACTGTCTCAGGGAAGCTCATCTGCATGCTCGTCGTCCTCATCTGGGCCTCGACCTGACTCCAGTTCGTCGTTGTAACCGATTTGAGTGGGCAAATGCTCACATTCGCTGCCGTTTGGCACGTTGGAGAGGTGTTCTCTTCACGGATGATGCGAAGGAGATGTGTTGCACTGCATGAGGCAAATGGTGGTCACACCAGATACTGACTGGTTTCCCCCCCCCCCCCCCCCCCCCCCCCAGTAAAACAAAACTGCACCTTTCAGAGTGGCCTTTTATTGTGGACAGTCTAAGGCACACCTGTGCACTAATCATGGTGTCTAATCAGCATCTTGATATGGCACACCTGTGAGGTGGGATGGATTATCTCAGCAAAGGAGAAGTGCTCACTATCACAGATTTAGACTGGTTTGTGAACAATATTTGAGGGAAATGGTGATATTGTGTATGTGGAAAAAGTTTTAGATCTTTGAGTTAATCTCATGCAAAATGGGAGCAAAACCAAAAGTGTTGCGTTTATATTTTTGTTGAGTATAGGACCGGGCATAACAGGCATGTAGCCTGTTATGCCCGGATGTCAGCCGTATCAACATTTGTAGTACAGTACCACCTCTTCCAGCTACTTACAGATGTTCCCGCTACCTTGGCTAACAAGGAAAAGCTGGGCAGACACTGTTCAATATTTTCAATCGTTGTACTTGGCTCCAGCTCAAATTGTGCGACAAAACTGCAGGGTTTAAAAGTTCAGAGCGCATGATTCATGTTCTCACACTGTACGGCCCGATGCTCTGATGCGATCTGACTGTTCACATTGTACCTTCAAAAACCACGCATCAGACTGGTGTTTCCAAAAGCAAAACGTAACAGAAGGTTTTTTTTTTTCTTTAAAAAAAAAAAAAAAATTATTTCATGACTATCAGCGCACACAGTGAGTGAAATCAGCTGGGGGAGACTGAACGCATAGGCAGGTGCACACACAGCAGACAGCAACATGATTCACGAGAGGACGGTAAAAAAAGAAAAACATTTATAACAGGTGCTGCTACTCACACTGTTGTATAAATAAGCTATATTTCATGAGTCTTACAGCTGTGCTCATCTGTCATAAATCCTGTTGTTGTCTGCTGTGTGTGTGTGTGTGTGTGTGTGTGTGTGTGTGTGTGTGTGTGTGTGCGCGCATATACGTTCAGTCTCCCCCCACCTGATTCCACTCACTGTGCGCACTGATAGGCATGAACTTTAATATGGTATTAGGTTATTGCAAGGGAACGCAAAAAAAAAAAAACCCACAAGACTTTACATGAGATCACTGTTTGCTCTCTTTGGTGTTTGCTCATGCACAGTGCACGAGGTAATCAGCGCATAGACGCTTGTAGCACTGCTTCAACAGCACGGAACCCTCACGAGTCACGATGGCCGACCAAAATATCAAACAGGTTTGATTTTCATCCGACCATATGATTCCTGATCGGGAGGTGGTCGTGAGATGTTAAACGCAGCTCGTTACTCCATGTAGACTGCACGATGCAGGACGCGCGACTATGCTGAAACTAGTCGCGATCCAAAAATGCCACAGCAGAACTCTTATTATCCCTGTGCGCTGGCGGTTTGTGGACCGGTTGGATATGAAACTCCCGGGCTGAAAAATGTTCCCAGCACGCCCCTGTCTAACACATTTATTGCTCTCAGAAACGTGTCTTCATTTACAGACCAAGTCACTGACGTCTAGACAAAATGGAGCAAAGTGTGATAGGTGCTTTAATTAATCTAAATTAACGCTTTATTTTGACAACAATTTTAATACTTAATAGCGACAGCCTGCAGTTATTACTTATTTATGAGCTAATGATTAGCTTACCATCATGATTTGTCTCTTTGTTTCTAGCAGCTCGTATCTTCTTGTCTTCATATTGTTGTGGGGAAGCTTAAGCTTCTCGGGAAAACCTGGTCTTGTTAGGAGAGACGGCATCCATCCCACTTTGGATGGAGCAGCTCTCATTTCTAGAAATCTGGCCAATTTTATTAAACCCTCCAAACCGTGACTATCCAGGGTTGGGACCAGGAAGCAGAGTTGTAGTCTTACACACCTCTCTGCAGCTTCTCTCCCCCTGCCATCCCCCCAATACCCCATCCCCGTAGAGACAGTGCCTGCTCCCAGACCACCAACAACCAGTAAAAATCTATTTAAGCATAAAAATTCAAAAAGAAAAAATAATACAGCACCTTCAACTGCACCACAGACTAAAACAGTTAAATGTGGTTTATTAAACATTAGGTCTCTGTCTTCTACGTCCCTGTTAGTAAATGATATAATAATTGATCAACATATTGATTTATTCTGCCTTACAGAAACCTGGTTACAGCAGGATGAATATGTTAGTTTAAATGAGTCAACACCCCCGAGTCACACTAACTGCCAGAATGCTCGTAGCACGGGCCGAGGCGGAGGATTAGCAGCAATCTTCCATTCCAGCTTATTAATTAATCAAAAACCCAGACAGAGCTTTAATTCATTTGAAAGCTTGACTCTTAGTCTTGTCCATCCAAATTGGAAGTCCCAAAAACCAGTTTTATTTGTTATTATCTATCGTCCACCTGGTCGTTACTGTGAGTTTCTCTGTGAATTTTCAGACCTTTTGTCTGACTTAGTGCTTAGCTCAGATAAGATAATTATAGTGGGCAATTCCACCCTTCTAGTTTTCTTCTTCTCCCGCTGTTTGTGGAAACGTTCTCCTCCTCTTCTTCGTCGTCTTCACCCATTTAGAATATATAGTTTAAATAATTAGGTGCAGATACATCCACTGTTACCATTATACGACCATAAGCAGTCACATATCACTTTTCTATTGGTTGTATGACCTTTGACCTTAGAAGACATTGAAAGGCCAAACTCAATTTAAGTTAGATACAGCTACACCTATAATTACTATTAAGCAACAATAGTACCATTAAACAATGCTTTATCACCTGTCTATTTTGTCACATGACCTTTGACCTTGAAAGCTCAAACTTATTTTGAATGTATATTTTGAGTAAACAGTTTCAGGTACACCCATGGTTATGACCTTTGTCCTTGAATGACATTGAAAGGTCAAACTCATTTAGAATGTCCATTTTGAGAAATTAGCTACACATACACCTATGATTACTACTAAACACAAATATGTAGTCAGATATTGCCTTCTTATTTGTCACATGAGCTTTGACCTGTAAAGGTCAAACACCAGGTAATAACTGCTTAACAAAAAAGCTTTGAGCCAATATGGATGAAACATGTTAGAAATATTGTTTTAATTGAGGACAAAATGTTTCAGTTTTGGACAGAGTTCATTAAATATCAATGACATAAGGCTCCATACCACATATTATGTTAAAACAAGCACAAAGAACTATTTTGCATGAACAGATGTTGTTCTAAAATGCAGGCTTTGCACTACTTGAGTTGCCTGCTCTATATTTGGAAGAGCGGAAAAAGTTTGACATCAATTTTCAGGAGATCACGCCCTGTCAGTTCCTACCGTCTTATCATCAAAGCATTGTGTTCTGTCCTCCATAACACGATTGGATGTTTTCCTTTATTACCCACACGCTTCCCCTCGAGGACAGTGAGTAAGGGATTGTGTGTGTCTGCGAGGCCTCTCTTGATCTGTTGAACTTGCAAACCTTACACAACTCATTGTCAATGTGGCTCCATGGAGAGAATTTCTGTGTTTCTCTCTCTCTCTCTCTCTCTCTCTCTCTCTCACACACACACACACAAAAAGAAGGGGACTATTTCAAACATTGTGCATCCTCTAGCCAATGATTTACTCATCCGGAAATAAAAGTCGTTTCTGTAAGATGTTTATGTCCAACCCAAACGATATTGTCTTCACAACATCATTAGTAAGCCATCTGCGAAACATATTTCAGGACACAAGATTGAGATGATTCATTTATTATTAGAGTTCTGGCCACAAAGAAGTGAGTGGCAGGGCGGGGGGGAGCGGCCAACTTGTGCTGCACTTTTGCACAGCTAGGATGAAGTTGAACACACTCATGTGCTGGTTATTACAACAAACAAAAAGCAGTCTCCTATTTCAGGCATTTAATTGTTGCTCCATCCATGATATATTAGTAAAACCCTTTGGCTGCTCCCTTGTTTTAACTCAGAGTCGCCACAGCAAATCCAAGGTGGATCTGCATGTTGATTTCGCTCAAGTTTTACACCGGATGCCCTTCCTGACACAACTCCACATTAAATGGAGAAATGTGGTAGAAGTGGGATTAAAACCGGGAACCTTCCGCACTAACACCAAGCACACTAACCACTTGGCCACCACCCCTGCATCCATGGTATTTTAGTAAACTGGTGAATAATTATGCTGCATTCTTCCAGTGGAATGCAGAGATCCTCGGTGCACTGTGGTCTGAGTACGTTCTACCGGAACCCACACTCATGTGGACACTGCTGTTCTTCAAAACTCAGGGGACTATAGACTCACAGGTGAGTCCAAATCTATGTTTTTTCTTTTTATGTTTCTGGGTACCTGAGAGTGAAGTATATACCCAGCTGCTGATATCTTTGCAGAAGAATGAAGGCCCAAGTCTTAAGAGCCCTGTTGCTTCCTGTGTTTCTGTGTGGTTGTGAAACTTGGATGGTAACCTGTGCCCTAAGACAGTAGCTGTATTTACATGGACCACAAGTAATCTGATTGAACAAGCAAATCGAACAATCAGATCAACATCATGCCATGGAAACGACTTGATCTGATTAGATTCACCTAATCTGATCTAAATTATGATCGGGTCAGAGGAGGTGGTATAAGCCTGTTTCTAATCCAATCAGGGTCAATGTAAATGGCACGTTGGATTGCCAACCTGTGTGGAACGTTGTTGCGCATGTCTGTTACATCACATCACCGCGTAACGCTTCCTGCTCTGTGTTCGGGAAATAGCGGTGGCAAAACACAGCTAGACTTTACAAGAGACAATGCTCCTCAAGGTATTAAAAGAATTTAAAATAGCGGAAAGGCTCGACGGACGTAAGGCTCACAGTACAGACCTGTTTAACCAAATCTGTGAGAAGCTCTGAGTCCAGAGTCAGCCGGTCAATCGAGCAAACTGCTGAAAAGCAATGAAAAGTGCTTTCTACAAGGAAAAGATTAAAAAGAACAGAAGCGATGCAGCTCCAACCAGCTTCCTTTATTATGAATTAATGGAAGAAATAGTTGGAGGATGAACGCTTTCCAATTTGGAGGACACTGGAGTAGATGTTGGCTTTCCACCAGAGCACAGCTCACCTGGGACACCAGAAAATGTGGGAGGCAAGTCCTGCTAAAATCACGCTAATGTACCACTCCTTTTATTCATGAGATTTACTGTGCATATTTAGTTAAAATTAGTGTTGGGGATTCAGGTTAAGTTATCCCAGGTATTTAGTAGTGGAGTTCCCATAGAAAGGCTCCCTCGGTGCAGCCAGCAATCCGCTGCTAAGTGAGTTTTTAGTGGAGTGAGACACTGAAGAAAATGGGGTGATACTGTAAAGCATGAACACAGTCTGTCATCGAGTTAGCGAACGCTCTCTTTCCTCACTCAATTTAGTATATCACGTTAACTGCTGCTCTCATTTAAAGATGATGCAAACAGCACACCGGAGGAGATCGATGACACCAGTTCTCCACAACCTGAAGACGACACAGGGGAGGACAGCTATTCTGAGGCTGCAGCCAAAAAAAAGTGAGTTTTGTAAAGAGTAATATCATGCTGCTGAATAAAACCACGGTGAGTTCTTGACATTTCCTGTAGAGCTTCTTGAAAAAACTACCACACAAAGTCACTGTATACTTATTTATTTCTTCATTTATTTGGAGTTCTTTATTCTTTAGAAAAAGCAATATTACAAAGTTCCAGCAGAACGTAATGTCCTTCAGACAGATGAGTAAACAAGCATACATTCATTTCAATTTTGTTTTCCTGTTTTGAGCTTTGTGAAATCAAAAGCCATGTGGATGGGTTATGAAATATTTGAATAGAGAAGTAGGATGATTCTTTGGTATAATACATGACTGAGAGATCCACAAACTAAACTGAAATTATACATTCTTTCTAGAACAAAAGCCATATTCTGCTGATGCCAAGCTCTTGGGTGATCGGCAAGGTTGGGTAGGATTACTTTGAAATGTAATCCAAAAGTAATCAGATTACAAGTAATCCAAATGTATGTACATCCACATGTATTCTTTCAAAGTAATCCTACCCAACCTTGGTGATCGGTCAGCTCAGCAGTGATCGTTCCTGGACAACATGCAACACCAGCATGAGAGAAATCGGGAAAGAGAAGAGAGGCTTCTTTCCAGGTTTATGGCAGAAAGTAGCAGCTAAACATTTTGATGGTCTTCTGGCTCTCATTCCTCAATCCTACTCAACAGCTTCATATTTACATGAACAAAGTTAGTCTAGGACCCAGTGGTGGGCACAGTTCCGCTAATCCGCTAACCGCTAATTATCAAAGCTAATGTTTTCATTATTGGATTAGCTTTTCAGATAACTTTGAAAACCATCATCGGACCAATTATCTTCCGAGAAATTTTGGTCCAATAATTTTAAGATCGCTAACATGTTTTTGCAGGTGTTGTGAATAAAGATTGAACAGTTAAAAACATTTGTTAAGTCTAATATCAAATATTTTAGAGCTTATCTGTTAAATGTTTTGTAGCAGATAAACAGCTCTATTCTCTGTAAACAGAGGAGAGGTGGTTTCATGAGACACCGCTCTATCCTCTGCAATCAGAGGAGAAGAACTGGCCATAAGATAATTGCTCTTGACACCATACTAACTCACTAGCAATATCACCCAAGTCATCCAGAGGCATACAGTTTTAACTTATGGTTAAAATTTTAACCAAACTAATTTCTGACATGTTATTTTAGCTGTAGCTTCTGATAAATTTTTGGGTGGTTTATGAGTTTAGCTTTATAAAAGATAACTTTTCAGTTAGCTAATTAGCTGTTATCGAAGCTACCTTTTTGGTTAGCTGTGCCCACCACTGCTAGGACCTAACTGAGACATGTAAGCCCATCATTTAGGAGAGGATAACTCAACCGTTCTACACTAATATGACCCCAATAAACAACTTGGGGCATGTGGCAAAATCTCTGTCTGGGTCAAACAGCCAGAAAATGACCACACCCTTTTTCGTCCCGAGTGTTACGTCAAATACAGCTGTATTTTCTAACCTGCAGCAGCTATAGATTTTCCAAGGTATTCAAAATGATCAGAATGACCAGTACATGTTTGGGAGGGTCATAAAAGAGTGTAAAATTTTTAATTTTGATATTTTAAAAGAAAACTGCTTGAACACATTTGGCCAAACGACGTACACACAGTCCGGAATTGCCACACATTTAGTAACTTAAACTACCTGTGCTATTGGCTGTTGGGAAATTTCCGTGATAATATTTAAAACAGGGCAGCACGGTGGCTTAATGGTTAGCACTGTTGCCTCACAGCGAGAAGGTCGTGGGTTCAATTCCCGTGGCCTTTCTGTGTGGAGTTTGCATGTTCTCCCCGTGTTTGCGTGGGTTTCCTCCGGGTGCTCCGGTTTCCTCCCACATCCAAAGACATGCGGGTTAGGTGGATTGGAATCTTTAAAAATTGTCCGTAGGTGTGTGTGTGGGTGTGTCTGTGTTTGTTTGTGTATTTGTGGCCCTGCGACAGACTGGCCTCCAGTCTTGGATGTACCCTGCCTCACGCTCTATGATTGCTGGGATAGGCTCCAGCCCCCCGCGACCCTTAATTGGACTAAGCGGTAGAAGATGAATGAATGAATATTTAAAACATTTAAGATCTCTAGATACTGCTGTCTGCTAAACATACAGGTTTGTTTTGTATTTTTCACTTTAAATCAATATTCCATAGATAACAGTATGACTGAAAATAAAATTTCATTAGATTTGGCAAATGTTCCTTTTCTTTTGATGTACAGTAATAAGTTGACCCACTTATTTTAGCCATTTTCCCTTAAAACGTCAAAATGTATTTAAGTATTTTCAAATACAAATACACTCAACAAAAATATAAATGCAACACTTTTGGTTTTGCTCCCATTTTGTATGAGATATTGCATCTTTTAGCATCTGTTTATTTCATTGAATGTCCACTAACTACTGAACATGAGTCATGCACATAAGCTGCAGCTGTTGGACTGAGATATTTCTCACCCAAACATTCAATTTCGATATCCGCTTACTCCAGGCAAGGGTCACGTGGGGTGGAGGAGACTAGAGCCTATCCCAGCACTCATAGGGCGTCAGGCGGGGTACACCCTGGATAGGACGGCAGTCAATCGCCACATATACACTCAACAAAAATATAAACGCAACACTTTTGGTTTTGCTCCCATTTTGTATGAGATGAACTCAAAGATCTAAAACTTTTTCCACATACACAATATCACCATTTCCCTCAAATATTGTTCACAAACCAATCTAAATCTGTGATAGTGAGCACTTCTCCTTTGCTGAGATAATCCATCCCACCTCACAGGTGTGCCATATCAAGATGCTGATTAGACACCATGATTAGTGCACAGGTGTGCCTTAGACTGTCCACAATAAAAGGCCACTCTGAAAGGTGCAGTTTTATCACACAGCACAATGCCACAGATGTCGCAAGATTTGAGGGAGCGTGCAATTGGCATGCTGACAGCAGGAATGTCAACCAGAGCTGTCTCCAAAGGCGTTTCAGAGAATTTGGCAGTACATCCAACCAGCCTCACAACCGCAGACCATGTGTAACCACACCAGCCCAGGACCTCCACATCCAGCATGTTCACCTCCAAGATCGTCTGAGACCAGCCACTCAGACAGCTGCTGAAACAATCGGTTTGCATAACCAAAGAATTTCTGCACAAACTGTCAGAAACCGTCTCAGGGAAGCTCATCTGCATGCTCGTCGTCCTCATCGGGGTCTCGACCTGACTCCAGTTCGTCGTCGTAACCGACGAGTGGGCAAATGCTCACATTCGCTGGCATTTGGCACGTTGGAGAGGTGTTCTCTTCACGGATGAATCCCGGTTCACACTGTGCAGGGCAGATGGCAGACAGCGTGTGTGGCGTCGTGTGGGTGAGCCGTTTTCTGATGTCAATGTTGTGAATCGAGTGGCCCATGGTGGCGGTGGGGTTATGGTATGGGCAGGCTGCCAATATCCAGCAACTTCACACAGCCATTGAAGAGGAGTGGACCAACATTCCACAGGCCACAATTGACAACCTGATCAACTCTATGCAAAGGAGATGTGTTGTACTGCATGAGGCAAATGGTGGTCACATCAGATACTGACTGGTAACCCCCCCCCCCCCCCCCCCCCAATAAAACAAAACTGCACCTTTCAGAGTGGCCTTTTATTGTGGGCAGTCTAAGGCACACCTGTGCACTAATCATGGTGTCTAATCAGCATCTTGATATGGCACACCTGTGAGGTGGGATCTCAGCAAAGGAGAAGTGCTCACTATCACAGATTTAGACTGGTTTGTGAACAATATTTGAGGGAAATGGTGATATTGTGTATGTGGAAAAAGCTTTAGATCTTTGAGTTCATCTCATACAAAATGGGAGCAAAACCAAAAGTGTTGCATTTATATTTTTGTTGAGTGTATTTGTATTTGAAAATACTTAAATACATTTTTCAGAGTATTTGTATTTGTATTTTCTGATTTTGAATTCAAAGTATTTGTATTTGTATTTCAAAGACATCGCCAATCCCAAGTATTTCTAAATACTTTTACAAATACTTTTTCAAATACTTTTCAATCTTGGGAATCTCTGTGACACCGTGTTGAATATAGATTGTGATAGTTTGATTATTGCCTGTGATATTATAATGAATTTGTGATAAAACATTCAATCTTTTATTTATCAACAGTATTTGGTCATGCTATTTTCACAATAAATTGTCACCGGTTTATCAGTTTTTTGTGTTGATTTGTTGTTTATAGTTCATAGAAAGTATTTGTATTTGTATTTGAAATACTCAAAATATAAAGTATTTGTATTTGAAAAAGTACAAAGTATTTGTATTTGTATTTGTAATTCGAAAATCTAAAGTATTTGTATTTGTATTTAAATACAATGCAAAGTATTTGACCCCATGTCTGATAGCTGTTGCAGTTTAGAAAATACAGCCGTATTTGAAGTAACACTCGGGACGAAACAGGGCGTGGTCATTTTTGGTCTGTTTGTCCCGGATAGAGATTTTGGTATATATCCCAAGTTGTTCATTGGGGTCTTATTAGTCTAGAACAGGTAAATTATCATCTCCTAAATGATGTGCATACACGTCTCAGCTAGGTCCTCCACTGAGTCCACTATTTGCCACATCTCCACACTCAGAATAATCAAAATAATAATGGAAACTTTGACTACAGCCCACACTATGTGTAGAAACTAAATATAAGAAACTGGCCCTGATGTTTAGTTTCTTCCCATTTTTCCTATTGTTATTGTTCTGACAAAAAGCCGACTTTAGGGCTTGGTTTTATGTTCTGGCATCACAGGAATGCCATTTTAAGAAGTAATGCCAAGCTATGATGTAAGTGATTAAAAGTTTTTACCACTATTGTTTTTATCCTGATTGTTGTGGTCCTGACAGTTTTTTTTTTTAAACATGGAAGAAAGTTGTATTCACTTTCATTAAAAAAAAGGAGAAAATGTTTGTCAGAAGTGTTTTTTTCTAATGGAGAGGACCATTTTGGAGAGGAAAGTGATTGTGCATGTGTCATGATCTGGCCCTTTAGGCCCTGCTGGTATTGTTCTTGACCTTGTTTATCTTCCATGCTCTGAGCCTTCTGTGTTTTGTTACGTCAAGTTTTCATGGTCATGCTTCGGTTCTAATTGGTTTTGTTTGATTTACTCTCTTTGTATCATTTGCTTACCACATTTATAGTTTTACTTTACTGCTTATTGTTTTGCTTTCACTCTTGGTCCCTTTAGTTGTTTAGTCTTAGTTTTGTTCTGTTATTCACATTGATTGTTTTATGTTTTTGTCTCAGGTTTTGGTTATTTATCTTGTAGTGTTTCTTATCAGGTTAAGTTCTGTTTGTTATTTATTGTGCTATTCTATAACCTCTGGTTTTGTTTGCTTATCATGTATTTTCTAGTTAGTCATTTGTCTGTTTGCTCTCTTTAGACTAGTCACAGTATTTCTTAGTTCTGCCCCTTTTTGTTTTGCTCACACATTATTGTTTGTCTTGAACACATCAGGTTATTCAGTTAGTTCTTCTGTCACCTACTTATCTTGCTTTGCACTGCTTTTGTTTTGCCCTGCACGCTCTTGCTTTTCTTCTCTCTTCTTTGTTCACTTAACCACACCTCTTTCCAGAACCTTCCACACACCTGCTTCACATCAACTTGATTAGTTTGCTCCTCTTTAAAACCCTCACAGTTCCACTGCTCACTGCCCGATTGTTGACTTCGTTCACTTTCTCACCTCTCATTCTTTTCCAGTTTGCTCTTGTGTGTTTTGACCTTGCTTTTGTGCTCCGACCTCCGCCTTGCTGTATCCTGAACTCTGCCTGTATTTTGACTCTGCCTTTGTTTTGCCTACTTTATACCTTGACGCCGTGTGAACGAACCCTGCCTGGTTTATGGACCACGTCCCAGCCTGTACCATGTCTGATACCTCTGCTTACATGTCTGAACGCCTGTGTACCGAACCCAATGCCTGGTTTCAAGATAAAGCCTATTGTTCATCTAAACCAAACATGCCTGTGAGTCTGCATTGGTCTCCTACTGCTTCCGCTTTCAGCCCACCACGAGCCCTGACAAAATGTATAGTTTTCTACTGCTACACAGAGTTAGCTGAGGTACACATCCAAAGATTGCTCCTCTGGGGTTTGGCGTGTAAAATTTATGTAGTAGCCTTTCAGCAACCAGTCAAGGAGTGGATATGCAGGGTCACCAATTATTTGTCATCATACATCTTGTCCCTCAATGTTTTTCTCACCATAAAAGAAATAAAAAAATGTTTTTGTGTATATATATATATATATATATATATATATATATATATATATATATTAGGGCTGGGCAACGTTAACGCGCTAACGTTGCGTTAATTATTGAGGTCATTATCGCCGACAATTTTGTTCCTCACCTTAACGCTGCGGGGTTTGTTTGTTTTTTTAAGCCTTTTATGACTGTTGCACGTTGCCTTTTATTTTGAAAGCGTCAGTCGGGGGCGAGCTTATGCTGCTGCTTCCTGCTGATAGCTGAGTTCACACAGAAAACGACACGAGGATCGAGAAAAGTACAGGCTATGCAATGCACAACAAAACAAAATGCAGAAAGACGCCAAACTCTTAAATGGACATTTTCGTTACAAAGTTCTACAGGATCAGTTGGATGCAGCTGCATTGGTCAAATTTTTTTTTTACGCATCGTTCGTCATCGGTAAAAAAAAAATCTTGAATAATCTCGAATAGCCGAACGTGTCCCCGCGGTGAACACAGCTTTTCGGTGGTTTTCATGTCAACCTATAGTCCGTAAATGATACGGATTTTTCCGAGTTTCAGAGTCATACGGACGTACAAATAAAGTCGGATATTCAGGGTTTGGTCTGTAATAAACTATTTCTGCAGCGCGGCTCCACTTTGAAACCACGAACCATTGAAGCAATGCTTCGATCCAGTAGCTCGTTGGTTCTTTGATTCACTGCTCTTCAGAAACGGCAAGCCGCTTCTTAACCCCTCGCAAAGCCATTAAAATATCGTCAGTCACTTTTGTGTGGATTAAAGTCACTAACTGGGACTCTTGTCTTGTTGCTGTCAACAAACGAGAATCGTCCTCCGTTCCATTGACACAGCTCGAAACGCTGCGCGGCTGAGACAGAGTCCGGTCGGAATTAATAACTTAACCGCTTTAAATAAAATGACACCTCTTTCCAAATGTAATGCAGACAAGAAGTTACAATCGACTAAAACGTTTTTTTTTTCTCCCAAAATGAAACGTGCTGTGTTTTCTTTTCAAATTACATCCTGAAGTGAAGCACAGCATCTGTAAGCTCAGCTCAGATATATGGAAACACATTCATGCCAATGTCTGAAAGGAAATGCTTTTGACAAAAACTACAGATTTTGTTTATTCCTATTTATGTCCAGAGATCAAGGATTCACCATGTAGCGTAAATGTTCAATTTCAATTCAATTTAATCTACTTATAAAGTGCCAAATCACAACAAAAGCTAAATATACTAAAACAAATACATCACCATTGTACACATATCAATTTATGGTATGTGTACAATTGTGACGTATTTGTTTTAGTACATTTAGTCATGGACATGAATATTGTTATTTTGATATGAAACAGGATAACAAATGACCTGCCAGTGGTTTTATATTTGATTTCATTAGTGTGTTTCAGTTGAAATTTACATTTTCAAATTTATGCAATGTTCATTTACATTTTCAAATAAAACTGTGCTTTTAAGCGGCTTTTGAATTCATTTTTGGGTTTCACATATATCATGCGATTAATCATGATTAATCACAGAAAGTCATTGAGTTAATGCGATTAAGATTTTTTATGTTTGCCCACCCCTAATATATATATATATATATATATATATATATATATATATATATATATATATATATATATATATATATATATTCTGATGCTTCAAATTCAAATTTATTTATATAGCACATTTAAAACACAGCTGCAGCTGACCAAAGTGCTTCACAATAATAGCAATACAAAAGTGTAAAATATTAAAGGAAAAGAATAAAATAAATAAATAAATAATCTAAAAATACAGAGCAAAATAGCAGAGCAAAGCATGCACCACTTAGCCAGTGTTGAAAGCCAGGGAGAAGAGATGAGTTTTCAGTCTGGACTTAAACTGTCCCACAGATTCTGAGGACCTGACAGTCAGCGGAAGATCGTTCCAGAGTCGTGGTGCTGCCACAGAAAAGGCTCTATCACCTCTGGATTTAAGCCTGGCTTTAGGAACAGCCATGAGAAGCTGGTCAGCTGACCTCAGAGCCCTACATGGAGTGTATGGCTGCAAGAGCTCACTCAGATACATCGGGCCTATACAGTGCAGACACTTAAAAACAATCAGCAAAACTTTATATTTAACACGAAAGCTGACAGGGAGCCAGTGTAAGGTGCAGAGCACAGGGGTGATGTGCTCATGCTTTTTTGTTTTAGTCAAAAGGCGGGCTGCAGCATTCTGTACACTCTGCAGGTGCTGTAGGGAGCGCTGGTCCAGCCCAACATAGAGAGCATTACAATAATCCAGACGTGACGTTATGAATGCATGGATAGCTCTTTCAAAATCAACTCGAGTAAAGTAAGATTTAATCTTGGAAAGAGTCCTCAGCTGAAGCTGGCCCTGATGACAGAGCTGAGCTGTGCTTTCAAATCTGAACAATGGGTCAACTATCACCCCTAGATTTTTTACAAAATGGGCGGCAAAAAGTGGACAGAGAACCAATAACACTGTCTTGTCCTTGTAGAGGGTTACTTTGCCCGAACACTAAAATCTCAGTTTTATTTTTATTAAGATTCAGAAAATTAGCTCTCATCCAGACTTGTACATCATTTAGACAGTCTTGTAGTATTTTTACAGCAGCCTGGGTATCACACGAAATTACAGGAAGGTAAATCTGAATGTCGTCTGCAAAACAATGAAAACAGACTTTGTGCTTTTTAAAAACAGTCCTTAATGCTTACAGACCTTACAAACAGACCTGATGCTTAATGAGCCATTATCTCCTTAATAATAATTCAGGGGAAAAAGACACAGGGTGTAATGGTATGACTTTTTCTCATAGGAAAAGTGTGAAAGGTGCCTTTTGGCAGGAGATGAGCTCTCTCAAAAAGATCTGAATGGCCCAAAACATTGGCATAGTGGGCGCTTCAGTCATTTTGCAACTGAACGTTGGTGGTTCAGTGGTAGAATTCTCACCTGCCATGCGGGAGGCCTGGGTTCGATTCCCGGCCAATGCAGTGGAATTCTTGGCAGCATGGTGGCTTAGTGGTTAGCAAGAAGGTCATGGCCTTGATTCTCACCTGTGTCCTTTCTATGTGGAGTTTGCATAATTTTCCTCCCACATTTAAAGACATGCAGGTTAGGTGAATTGGAAACTTTAGAATTGTCTAGGTGTCAGTCTCAATGGGACTAACCTGGTTAAATAAATAAAATAGTTGAACAGAATGGACAATTTATGGTCATATTTTGAAACAGTTCATTGTGTAAAATAAGTCTTGTGGGATTTTATAGTGGGCTCTACCTAAAAGCCACACATAAAATTTGTCTCATCTTCAACCACTTTTCCGGGTTCAGGTTGCGGGGGCAGCAACTCCAGCAGGGGACCCTTTCCCGTGCCACATTGACCACCTCTGACGGGATCCCGAGGCGTTCCCAGGCCAGTGTGGAGATATAATCTCTCCACCTAGTCCTGGGTCTTCCCCGGGGTCTCCTCCCAGATGGACTTGCCTGGAACACCTCCCTTGGGAGTCGCCCCAGGGAGCCTTACCAGATGCCCGAACCACCTCAACTGGCTCCTTTCAAAGCGAAGGAGCAGCGACTCTACTCCTAGCCTCCCATGGATGACCGAACTTCTGGGTGGGTCATAAAATTTGTCGAAATCTTAAAACCAGTAGATGTGATGTTATTGATTGTGGGACTATGAAAATGACAGACGTTCAGAAATAGCATACCTGCATTTGCGGTCGACAACACCCTGTAGTACATAGGAAGGCCAGTCCGTTCTATTCACAAACCTCTTGTAGCCATCTGCTGGAGGAAGGATTGGGATGTGTGTCCCATCAGTTAGTCCCATTATTTGAGAAATTTGATGCATTTTCCAAGGCTTCATTTTCATTTGGGACAGGCAACAGAGACATATGTGCCACATCCCATAAAAACACATTCTGTGCTCATCTCCTTCTGAACAAGTTCTGAAGAAGAAGCATGTTCCTCTGGTGCTGCAGTTTCAAAACATACATGCAAAGAATAACAGCAATCTTGATTAATCTAGCTAACATATCCATTGTTTATACTGGCAGGCTTCCGAGTACAACTCAATATTGCATGATTTGTGCATGTCCCAGATGGTAGATCTCACAATGCAAAGCATTATGGGATTGCTCTATTGACTGAATCGGATGGTAATCATGGTGCATGCAAACCTGCAGAGGAATTGGATCACTTTTATGGCATGTTCACGTAAACAGGACAATCTGAGCCACCAATCGGATAGAATTCAATCAGATCCACATTAAAGTGCCCATGTAAACATGGCCTAATGATTGGATGTCTTTGGTACTCAGTCTCTTTGGAGGATCTTTGGGTAATGCTGGAATGACATTATATAAAGCAAACGGTTACTTAGAGACACTCAGATGAGAAGTATCACTTGCATTGTAAGCAAACATCAGTTAAGACATTTTGGAGATATGGCATATTTTTCTGTGCATGGACCAATGTGTAGGTGCCTCAGTGTGAAGGACCTCAATGGTTAAAGAAGACCCAAGTAAATGATTACATTTCACCTCATTACAGCATATAGGTAGGTACTTTTGAATTGTTTTTATGCCTGGGTGGTTGTCATTAAAGGACCTGGGGCAGCTACAAGGTGCAGTAACGGCAACGTGAAATGCAGGTGAATGTTCCAAGACGTTGTTAATTGAATAATTAGGCAGTGCAGTCTCATTTGAGGGTGGGCACTAAACGGGTAAAATATGACGCATATGATGTTCTCTACTTCCGGGGACAGAACCACACGGCACTTTCTCTGAGATTTTGGGCAAATTACACACAAACAAAGTGAAAATACAAAGAAAAAGTGACGATGCAGTGGAAAGTGGACATGTGTTGCAGTTTGTTTATGACTCGGAGCTCAACCGTGTCGAGGCGGTTGTGCATGCGAGAGAACGTAGCTACTCTAGTTAGCTGTGAAGGCTAACGCTTACTGACACGACATCTCCCATTTGTCTTGTCTTCTCTTCTCCACTGGGAACCGAAAAAACTATACTTTTCGTGACTGCTTTGGTGATTGCAGCTGAAAACAAAACAGTACACTATTTTCCAGTTAGAATTGACACTGTCTGTGGGAAGAGACTAACCCCCAGGCGGAGTGTGGGAGGGTGAGCACAAACTATTCGGAGGATGGGGGTTTCAGCGGAAACCATTTTAAACCATCACGTCATAATCCGACAGGTCCACTAGGTGATAGCGAGTATGCTTTTAAGTTTACCAACGCCGGGTTGAATGGTCTGTGCTGAAACTCTCACACTCCTCCTGGGGATTCTCTGCCATGTTCATGCCAGCTGATCCCACATGTGGTCAAATCCCGCTATATCACGTAGGGGTTCAAACAAGACTGCGCTGCCCTATTTTCCACCACAGCCCATAAGTCAAAAAGACAATATAGAATTGCACTTGTCCATTCAAACATGCATCAGTGTGTGTGAACACAAGTGCACCAATGATACTATTTTGTGCCCATTATATCTTCAACACATTTTATCAGTCTTATACCAAATTTGAACTGGGCATCCCAAATGAGTGTATCTCATGCATCTTCAAATTTAACCATGATTGGATTTCACCAAGAGCCTTTAAATGTCCCCAGTTTCCTGAACAGAGTATCAAAACCCTATTTGCCTAAATATGTAAGTATGTTGCCCTGCAATAGACTGCCAGTCTATCCAGGATGTATCTCACCTCTCTCCCAATGACCACTGGCATAGGATCCACCTCCCCGTCATCCTTAATTGGAGGTGAGTTAAATAGGTGAGTTTATATAACGGCTGAGTGGATCCTTGTCATTTGATTGGTGCTTTGTATGTCACGTGACATGGATTATTCATCCCATTTGTGTTGCATTGCATTTAGAGTGCATTTTGGCCCTATATGTTTGATACCATTGCACTCTGCGCGCACACACGCACACAGACGCACATGCATACACGCGCACACACACACACAAAACAAATCCACTGCGCTGTAAGTCATCTGGAGGCAGAGCTGTTAGGAGGAAGTTAGAATGAAAAGCTAGACAAATTTCTGGCATACTTTTTTTGCTGCAATGAGGAAGTACACAGAAGCACGCGGGACAACGACACAAGCGGGACAACAATTTGATTGAGCTAATTGATGGTGCTAGTTCTTCTAACATACACACAAACACACTCACACTCAAATCCACTCTGCGGTAAGCCGTCTGGATGCATGAAGAGCTGTTCAGATGATGTTTTTTTTTTTTTTTGCTGGACTGAGGAACTACACAAAGTCTTTTTTTATGGAAGTATTGGACTTTAGCAGCAGTGGAACACCAAAATGTAAGTCCCTTTTCTGTTGTTTATAAATTAATAAAATATCAAATAACAAAGACCTATTTTATCTGTTATAAAACAGATAATGAATGTTTTTACATTCTTTCAAAACAGCAAATGTTTCATGAAGTGAAAGCTGGAACATACCATTCAACTCTGCTTCGAGTTGAATGGTATGTTCCAGCTTTGCCTCATGAAATAGTCATACGAGTGAACTCATAATCATTTATTATTTGTATAATAGAGAATGAATGAATGAATGTGGTTTTTTGTATTATTGCTGAACCCGAGAATGCCTAAACTTAATGCCAACTCATTTTCCCAAAATTTAAAAAAATATTTTATGGCAAATTCTTCAAAATTAGTACATAACTTCTGCACTGTAGATTTTTTTTTTTTTTTTGGTGCCGTAATTAAGTTGGTTCTTGCAAGAAGAGATAAAGAGAAACTTAATTTGAAAATCATTTTTATGCTAATAATGGATCAGCGCCAAATTTCCTAAACTCTTTTACAGAGACTTCATCTGTTTATCTCACTAAAACTGCCACCAATGAAATACAGCAAATTAATAGTCGTCAGGCATCATTAACCTGGGAGCCCTTGTGTAGAAAATGAATTTGTTATCAATTAATATGAAACCATCACATTATTATAGACATCAACATACAGTCCACTTCATTGGTTATTAATTCACAAGGTCAGGCTGAAGGTCATTCTCACTGAAACCACAAAAAAAACAATAATTAATACCAAGCAACTAACTACCTTTTGTAGTTTGCCAAAAAATATCCAATCTTTCAAATGGTTTCAGGAGATCTACCAGCAAGATACAGAGAGATAATGAGCTGTGGTGCTCGTATGTACAATGCTCTGCAATACTTCAACACAAGAGACATCCTAAAACAAAAGTATGTTCTCATCATACTCTGCTAACGAGCCTGATAATATATTCTGATTCCCAAATTGTTGAGTTTTTCATACTGATGCTCTTCAGCTGGGCTTGATGCACATCATGATGACAGGGCTGAAAAGTGCTGTGTTATTTGTAAAACACGCTTTTGTTTTGCACACAACCCATATTTTAAACTTGAATTTGTTTTATAGTCTGTTATTAGGACAGGGAGGTGGGGCCTAAAGGGTAGCGAACTGGCCAGGCAAACAGTATATCATAGGTCCAGTCCCCTGATGGGAAATGTAGGTGGGGAAGATGTAAGGACAGCACTGGTCTCATTTTCATTACCATCACAAAGGTGCCCCTGAGCAAGGTCTTTATTCCCCTGGTTGACGCCAGTGTGCAGTTGAGGACCTTGGCAGCAATGTGACAGTGGTGTGTGTGAGTGATGCATTATTGCACAAGTTTCTGAGCATCTGTTTCAGGTGAAAAGTGGTATATCAGTGCAGTTTAGCACATCCTCCACATGATGGAACCACCTAGGGTTCTGCAGAGCAACTACCCAGACAGACAACTGGTCCATCCCAACCTCTCAAAAGTAACCACCTATCTGCTGCAGCCAGGTGAAACGTGGGTGTGCACTGGGGTCCTCAATATTGAAGCAAACGTGTGTGTGTGTGTGTGGTATCATGCCCAGAGAAATGGGCCACGCAGCAAAGGAACATAGGAGCAACTCTTTGTACTAGGAAACTTTGTGAATATGGGCCCTGAACAGTAAATAATTGTTGATAATACAATAACATGCTTTTGGAGGGCGGTATGCATTTTCAGAGGCCCGACGTTCACGCCCAGTTGCCCAAAATGACAGATATTTGCCCAAGTTAGACACAAATATCTGTCATTTTGGGCAACTGGGCCCAAAATGACGGAGGGAACGGAGGGACTCAGAAAATGCATACCGCACGACAACAGCATGTTATTTGCATTATTATCACTTTTTACTGAGATACACAACACGTAACGCGTACATAAAAAGTTGGCTCACTTTAACTTTTGTTGTGTCGGCTGGCGGCGCTGCTCTCCAAATTTGGCAGTGCATGCTCATCAAGCTGGCTGCTTTAGCTGCTGTTCATTGTCGTACTATCCATGAGAAAATCATCCAGAATATCCATATTGGGACCAAAACACACTTCTCACCTTTTCATCTTTTCCTCTTCGGACAGTTCTTGGGCTGCGCGCTAGGACGTCATTTGTTTACGCACAGCGGGCGGGTATAGCCAGGTAGCGTCGACGCAAATCTACGATACCGGCCCAGCAACACCTTGGTAAAGTGATAATAATGCTCTATATTATTCTCATGAGCAGATAAATTCTTAAACAAACGTCACATTTATTAACTGGGGTCATGGGGTTACAACAAAAACTGAAAAAATGCCTTTGCACCCTAAAATATTGTTTTATCTAAAGTGGAATTATGAGGAAAAACTTTGGAGTCTAGTGAAATCACAAGATGTTGCTCCTGACATATTGCTTTATGATACTAGTGCTGGATTTCTCATACGAACATGAATATTTTAGTTTACAAGTTGTTTTAGGTCTGCTTCTCAGATAAATCGCTCATAATTAGTCACATGTGGAGGCAGCCGCATGAATAAATAAAAGTCTAAAAGTAAAAAGTAAAGTACACCTACACATACAGCAAGTGAATTAAAGTAAGGATGATCATCCTTAGTTTTTGCAGAGGAGTTGTGCCTGAGAGATGATAATGCTGCACATAATCACCATACTTCAGATGACTTCTTGAGTGCAAAAGGAGAAGATTTCATTGTTGGCTCCTGAAAGTATTATGTAAATGAGTAAAGGCAGCTGTTTAAATCACTCCCAAAGAAGGCGTCACTTTTGTTGTTGTAGTTGTTTTGCAGCAGGAAGCTTCAGTCACGTGCACCTATCCATTCTGAACCTGCACTTATTTGCAGTAACAAGGATCATGCATGCATATTGTTTTTTTTTTGTTTTTTTTTTTGTATTCTGCTCAGTACTTTATACCCCCATCAGACATCACGCAGAATGGCATCAGAATTATGAATCGGCGCACATCCCAAAAGTGTCGGATTTCAGTTCCAGAACATTCTGACAACCATCTGCGGACGTCTACACAGTTTGTGCATCGCACTCGGCCCTGAGTGTGATGCACATGTTCAAAACCCTCCGGGCGCTGTTGAGATGGGACACCTATCTGATGACGGCCCATGTGCAATCTGAGAACCATCTGACCACAATTTACATATTCTGATGCAGTGGTGGGCACAGTTCCACTAATCCGCTAAGTGCTAATTATCGAAGCTAATGTTTTCATTATCGGATTAGCTTTTCAGATAACTTTGAAAACCATAATCGGACCAATTAGCTTCTGATAAATTTGGACCGATAATTTTTAGATCGCTAACATGTTTTTGTAGGTGAAGTGAATAATCTTAATCAGTTAAAAACATCTGTTAAGTCTGATATTAAAGGTTTTAGCACTTACCTGTGAAATGTTTTGTAACAGATAAACAGCTCTATTCTCTGTAAAGAGGCTGGTTTCAGGAGAAACCACTCTATCCTCTGCAGTCAAAGAAGAGCTGGTCACAAGATAATTGCTCTTGACACCATATTAACTCACTCGCAATATCACCCAAGTCATCTAGAGGCATACAGTTTTAACTTATGGTTAAAATTTTAACAAAACTAATTTCGGACATGTTATTTAAATTAATGTCCCTTCTGAAGTTTTATAAAGTGAAAACATCAGGTATATGTTTTAGTTTTAAAGTATTGCACTCATTTTGAAGGTTTGAGTGTGGACATGCTGTGTCCAGGTGTGTTATGGGTAATCTCAGTACAGTCATGACAGGAGAAATGCATTTGAGACGCTCTGATCAGGCTCCACACGGACAACGGCATTAAACTCTTTGCATATTGTGCCTAAAACTTGTGAATATATTCTCTGGGTTTATAGGCATTGTTACTGTGTTTGTTTTATGTAAAATACCAGAAGAAGCTCAGATTGCTTCTCCACGCAGATTAAAAGTAGCACACAGATAATTTGGAATATTTGTTTTGGCAAGTTTTCACGGTCTCTACTGCCATCTGCTGGCCAGTAGTGTTCATGGCAGTATTTGCCCTAAGTTTTGAGATATCCCATAATCCAATGCACGACTGAGAGTCGTTGGAGCCTCTTGCAGCAGCTAAAGAAATAAAAATGGACATTTTGGTTGTATAATGTTCATTTACAATTGTCGGCGTGGATTCTGTTGTTTAAACAGGAGCAACTCTCTGGCGCGCAAAAAAAAAAAACAGGTACGCAAAGGATTATGGGTAAGGGTCTCAACATCTGGGCGCAAGTAGATGGCAGTGTTCTATGCATTTTGACCCCGGTTATATCAGAAGGTTGAAAAATCCCAAATTGACTCTTGTTTTTGCAGATGGCTTTTTTATATATGAATAAAATGGCATATTTTACAAAAGCACATTTATATGTCAATACCAACACACACGTCACATCACATTAACGTGTTGGTTTTTACATAGAATGAATGAGTCAACTAAACAGTGTTAGTGGAGGCTCATTTACCCATAATCCCTTTGGCATCTGTCTGTGTTTGTTACAAAACTTCAGAATTCGTGCAGTATTTAAAATTAAAAGATGTGTGTTATATTTTAACTTTGTACAAATGACAGAACTGACATTAATGGAGTTATTTTTTTAATCAAAACCATAAGTCAAAACTGCTTTATTTTCCAAGACCTCTGCCTCACGGTGGCACAGTTGTATCCTGTTAAGGAATAATGGCGTGCGTGCGTGCGTGCGTGCGTGCTCCTCTTCACTGCTTCAGTAAACAGGAGCTTCCAACAGTGGACAAGGGAGACAATACTGAAAGTTATCCGTTATCGATTAGCTGTAGCTTCCGATAAATTTTTGGGTGGGTTATCGGTTTAGCTTTATAAAAAACAACTTTTCAGTTAGCTGATTTTCTGTTATCGAAGCTAAGTTCTTGGTTAGCTGTGCCCACCACTGTTCACTGTTCTGATGGCGTCAAAACAGCATCTGAAATGATCTGATCATGGTTGATTGAGATCTGAGTTTGATCGGTCACAGCAAAGCCTGCCGACATGTTGTGCCACATTTGTCCACCTCCACTGGACCAGGAAATGTTGTTATGTAATAATGTATGTGGCACTGTGTGCTCATCAGAGGCTCGGTGCAGCGTCACAATGCAGCTGAATGGGATGTCACCATTGTAACGCACATATTATTACACGTTCAGCTCCTGAAGTCTGTAGTAGGTATGATGTGGAAATGTTTGCCCATCATATGACAACATAAATAAACATGTAACTCACCTCCAGTACCTCACGTTCCACAGTGCTGCACAGACAGCAGGTCAAGTCCCTTTCACCCAGCTGTGCTGCGTGCTGGCAATGTCGATCTGCTGACAAATGCATAATCCACCTCTGGTAGAGTGGCTGGTACAGCTCACTGCTTTGATCACCTGTTCTACACACACAGGCACACGTGGCTCGTTCAGCCATTGTGAAAACACGCACACACCTGAGTGAACACACACTCATCACTCAAATCACCTGTTCTATGCATGTACATGCGCACACTCAGTCATGTGAGACACAGACTGATGAGAGGTCAGTTTAGCGCTGGGAATGTGAGGACGAGCTGAGATTTGATTGCGTGGGTGAGTGAGTGAGTGACAGCTCCAATGTCGGTGTTGTCTGACAGCAGTCTCTCATCTGACTGCTGTCAGAAATATGTTTGGGCTGCATCCTGCAGATGTGCACATGGCAGTCCGGATGCATTCAGACACGGCTGACCACGCCTTTTTTCCTCCCGACTGCGTCGGATTACAGCAGTATTTGCCGTGTTGAAATGGTTCCTCCACATTTTTTCTATGTGCCACGGGGGCTTTAGTGTCATTACCTGAATTTGCTTGGTTGAGATTTTTAATATAAATGTTTTTATGTTTCTTCATGTATGTTATACAAAGTATGTTAGAGTGCATACCTGGTGTTCTCACTGTTATATGGCTGGGGGGGCCTGGCTGCCTTTTTGTTTCTGTCCTTTGTTTCTCCTTCCAGGTGGCTTGCATTTGGGACTGAGTGGCTGTGTTGCTGAGGTTATCAGGACCTCACCCTGATCACCTGCGGCTCGTCAGGACTCACAGCTGAGGTGCATCTATATGGATTGGAACATGGTGGCATTTAAGACTGGAGTATACAGTGTGTATTTGCCAGAGACTCGACCTTGTGACCAGACGGGTGAGATCGTCGTCTCGGGAGCCATCTCATCATCAGTGGATGCAGAGAACGTCCAGGGTTTGATGCACGGTCTGTGAAAGAGGAGGGGGTGAGGTCTCACGCTCGTCAGCACACTTCCTGAGGTACGTTAGATTTTGTGACTAACATTTATACAGTCAGTAAATGTGGTGTCCCTCACACCTTTATTATATTGAGCTGTATGTTAGTCATGTATCGGCTTCCACTGCAGTGGAGTTTTGTGAACTGGATGTTCCATGCCTGCAGGTTGGGAAGCTGATTAGTAATCAAGCCAGGAAGTGTTTGCTGTTTGTACACCTTTAAGTGTTCTCTCTGTGTGTAGAGTGTGGACTCACATAATGGTTCCTTCTTTCACAGACTCGGTTTGTTGCGGCCACCTGGGGGGTGTCGGCGGGGGTCCTTGGGTCCGAACAGCTTCTGGCTCCGGACCGTTAGCGCTGCTGGGAGCGCACCACGCCAGACCGCACTTTTTGTTATTTTGTATCACTGTTATGTATTAAATTCAGTTAGCCTTTGTACCGTGCTCTGCTTATTTCATACTGGGTCCTTCAAACGCTGGTCGGTTCTCCGAGCTGCGTCCGACACATAACAGTAGTCTCTGGCCAAACATCACGGACCCAGCGGTAGCAGAGGCGGTAACGCGCCGGGAAGGCGGCAGCAGACGTTCAGTAGTTATCCGGATCAGTTGCGGGTGCTCTCCGCCCGGATGGTGCGTGTTTGAGACCCATCGCTGAATACTGATTTGTGCTCTCTTGCAGCCGTGTTCCTGTGTTTGTGCCTTATCCGAGGGTCGTGGTGGAGTGTGACTGGCGACGGCTTCGCGTCACGCTCCGACCGGATAAGAGGTTTAAACGGGAGCTGCAAGAGTGAGTCTGTAATGGGTGAACGCGCATGGCGGAGCTCTGTGGCACGGGTCGCTGAGCTTCCTGTGTTACAGTCGTAGCCCTGTTTCCCCGGGTAATGATAGCTACTGCGTCTGTTGTGTCAGCTCCGGTGTTATTTAGTTGAATCACATTTTTGGTTGTGTGTTGCTCACAGCTGCGCACAGAAAAGCAGCTCGTTTGTTTTCTCTGTCACCAAAGGGGTTTTTTTTATTTTTAGCACTCTGGCTCCCTCTGTTGGTGACTGAGTCACATTACTGTCAAGCTCTTAAGTTGGAACAGGTGTGTTCCATTTGTTTGAGCTTGACGGTATAAATCACTTATTTGTTTTGTGTTAGTTCATTTTGTGTGGGTGTTTTTTGAGTTGGTTTTTGTGTGGGATTTTATTTTTTGTTTTTCACTATTTAGTGTCTGGGGTCGTGACCCTGCAGTTCTGCCAAGAAAAAAAAAAAAAAAAAAAAAAAAAGGACCCGAGCAACTGTATGTTAGTCTGTTAGTCTTTCTTTTTATTTCTTTCAGTTTCACCTCCCAGGGTTTGATGGGACGGTCCCCTGGGGGGTCATGGGGAGGTAATTGGGTTGTTTTTTTTTCTCTCTTTTTTTTGTTTTGTTTTTTGTTGTGCCCTCTCTTCTCCTCTGACTCCAGCCGGGTGAGCCGTAGAGTCGGCGTTGCTGGAGTGGTGCAGGTTGGTTATGCTGGGCGTTTCCCAGGTATCCTCTGCACCTGGGGGGGGGGGGGGGGGGTTCTTTTTGTTCCCTCTCTTCTCCTCTGACTCCAGCCAGGTGAGCCGTAGTGTCGGCGTTGCTGGAGTGGTGCACTTTGGTTATGCTGGGCGTTTCCCAGGTAACCTCTGCACCTGGGGGGGGGGGGGGGGGGGTGTTTTTCTCCTTTTGTTTTTTTCCCCCCAGTTTCCGCCTTCAGGGTTTGACTGTGGTGTCCTCTGGGGGGGAAAGGGCTGTGGGTCCATCTAGCCATAGTCGGCCGAGGCTGGGTCCGTTGGTCATGAGGGGAGGCGTCTCCTGGGGTTTGACGAGTGGTCCTCTGGGAGGCGCTGGGAGTCCCCGTGGGTGACGTTGGATCCCAGAGGGACCTCGGCTGTGGTTATTACTCCTGGAGCTGGCGGGAAGTCCTCTGGGGGGTGTTGGTCCCTACATGTCGTTTGGGGGGGCGGGGGGGGCGGGGTGTTTTAGCACTTTTATTTGTAAGCTTAAGTTTGGGGTTTTTCTTTTCTCCTCTTCCCGGGGTTTGATGGGACGGTCCCCTGGGGAGGGGGGATGTTTTGGTTGTTTGTGTTTGTCTTTTTTGTTTTATGACTAAAGACCGAACATGGTTGGATAAAGGCTGACTGCACAGGTTTAAGAACTCCTGGCTACACCTGTGCTAAGGGACTGACTGAAACAAAGGCAAGGATGCAGCCAGAGGAGAGGACATCAACCATTCTGTTGGAAGACGAATGCAGATGCGGTTTCCAGCCATGGTCCCTGGAGGGGGGTGTTTCTCCTGGGCCAGGTTTGTCTGGTCGCCGGGGAGGCTTCCCGTGAGGGTGGGGTACTGTTATATGGCTGGGGGGGCCTGGCTGCCTTTTTGTTTCTGTCCTTTGTTTCTCCTTCCAGGTGGCTTGCATTTGGGACTGAGTGGCTGTGTTGCTGAGGTTATCAGGACCTCACCCTGATCACCTGCGGCTCGTCAGGACTCACAGCTGAGGTGCATCTATATGGATTGGAACATGGTGGCATTTAAGACTGGAGTATACAGTGTGTATTTGCCAGAGACTCGACCTTGTGACCAGACGGGTGAGATCGTCGTCTCGGGAGCCATCTCATCCTCAGTGGATGCAGAGAACGTCCAGGGTTTGATGCACGGTCTGTGAAAGAGGAGGGGGTGAGGTCTCACGCTCGTCAGCACACTTCCTGAGGTACGTTAGATTTTGTGACTAACATTTATACAGTCAGTAAATGTGGTGTCCCTCACACCTTTATTATATTGAGCTGTATGTTAGTCATGTATCGGCTTCCACTGCAGTGGAGTTTTGTGAACTGGATGTTCCATGCCTGCAGGTTGGGAAGCTGATTAGTAATCAAGCCAGGAAGTGTTTGCTGTTTGTACACCTTTAAGTGTTCTCTCTGTGTGTAGAGTGTGGACTCACATAATGGTTCCTTCTTTCACAGACTCGGTTTGTTGCGGCCACCTGGGGGGTGTCGGCGGGGTCCTTGGGTCCGAACAGCTTCTGGCTCCGGACCGTTAGCGCTGCTGGGAGCGCACCACGCCAGACCGCACTTTTTGTTATTTTTGTATCACTGTTATGTATTAAATTCAGTTAGCCTTTGTACCGTGCTCTGCTTATTTCATACTGGGTCCTTCAAACGCTGGTCGGTTCTCCGAGCTGCGTCCGACACATAACACTCACAGTGGAATTTGTGATTGAGAATTAATTTGATAACTAAGACAAGACACTCATGATTAGAACTCTGTCAGTGTAGATGAAGTGGACTGCCTGTCAGCATCATGTTCACCTTCTTACCCTTGCATTTATCCCCAATTACACACTAGATGAAAAATTGCAGGATCACTTAATAGCTTGATAGCGTACTTGATACACCACTTTGGCATATAATCAGAGCTCAAATTAAGGTGCAGGATCCACAAGGTTTGGATTCGTTCTCAGAATTAATCATCAGTGCATTTTAAGCAGTTATTTGTCATTGTCTTTAAGAGGTAGAGTACACCTGAACATAGCACACTGCTGTTTTCAAGTTTTTGTTTTTTTTCTGGAAAGTTGACAAACCTGGTGTCCAAGTGGTTAGTGTGCTTGGTTACAGTGTGGAAAGTTCTCGGTTCAAACCCCACCCCTCAATGTAATGTGGAGTTGCGTCAGGAAGGGCATCCAACATTAAACTTGTGCCAGTTCAACATGCAGATCCACCGTGAATCTGCTGTGGTGACCCAGAATGAAAAAAAAAACAAGGGAGCAGCCAAAGGGACTTAGTTACTGACAGACCTGTGTGCTGTCTCAAAATGCAGAGTGGATAGAGGCCACCAAAGCTCCCTGAGGTGAAGCTATAAAATAGCAAGGTGATGTTTCAGTTTATTTATATTATTATTTTGATATGCTGTGTCTGGGTGACTTAGTGGTTAACACTGTGGTTAACACTTCTCATAGTGAGAAGGTCCTTGGATCACTTTCTCCTGTTGGTTCCTTCTATTTGCTCTGGCTTCCTTCTGCTTCCAAAGACATTGTGACTAGGTGAATTGGAAACATTACATTTGCCAGACGTGTAAGTGTGAATGTGTTTGGCTGTCCATATGTGACACTGTGATAGTGGTGGCCTGTCCAGGGGCTGCAACACCTCTCGCCCAATGACTACTGGGATAGGTTCAACCCCACCCCTGTGACAATTAATTGGAATAAGAATAGAAAATGGAATAGTGTAGAAAATGAATGAATGCTGTTTCTGAATATTTTGCTGAAAAATAAACTGTACTTGTCTTTAAGACCGCTCAAGTCTGGAAGCATGCACAAATGTTACGCAGTGCTGTATCATCACACCACAGAATTGCACTGGATCCTGGATTGCAACCACTCAGGCAGATAATCGAACTGTGTATCTCTAGCTCTCAAAAGTAAACATCTGTCACAGCCAGGTTTAAGTTGGGTGTCTCCTTGGCCTTCCACAGCCACTGGGGTCTTCAACACTGAGGCATCTGTGTGCTGCATCATGTACAGAGAAGTGTGCAACATGACCAAAATGTCCACAGTTGCGTTTCTTCACAATGCATATCATGCTCCTCACCTGGGTCTCCCAAAGTAACTGTTCGTTGACACAGTCATTCCACCCATACCCAAGGATCTCGGTGAAGCAAACCTAGTACATCTAGGACATCCTGTTATTGCCTTAGTTCAAAGTCTCGTTCTAAATGCTGTCCTACAAACAAAATTTAGTATTTGTGTAAGTAGAGAAGCATGCATATTTATCAAACAGTGGGACTCCATTCATACACCCATCAGTGTTAGGTGCTCATAAATTCCACATGTTCTAAAGGACATGCTCTTACATGCATTCAGAAACACCCTCAACTAACAACGTATGGTTTAAAAAAAACAAAACAAAACAAAATAAAACACTTGTTTGTTACTTGTGTTCCTCACCAAAATCACAGTCAAAGTGAAATGGAGATTGAAGTGCTTGTCTATGGATACAGCAGTGATACAAAAAAAGGAAAAGAAATAAAATACATCTGCCACTAGGTGGTGAAGGCCCATTCACCAGTAGTTTCAAAGCCTACCATCCTTACTGACCATTCATTCATGGTGCTGTGTTGTTTCTTAATTTTTACACCAAAGTCACTTGTGGACAAAATTCTAATGAGCTTTGAGGATGCTAAACAGGCTCACCACAAAAACCCAGCACTGAAGATTCCAGTTAACAGAATAAGTAGGCAGTTATTTATCATTACAGTTGTCCTGGAATCCTCTGTGCTCCTGTGACATCAACACACTGCTGCCTTTAAGAAGATAAAATTCTCCTAATGATATTTCAGCAGCAGAAATAATGTGGGCTGATTTTTAAATATAAAATTTCAGCTTCATTTGATTCGTTTGATTCATGACTTGTAATAGGAGGCAGAGTTTAGTGGTTTGTTCATGGTAAAGGCTGTTATTTTTTATTTTTTATTTATTTATTTATTTTTACTTAAATGATGAAGGCAAAAGCTGCAGTTTAATTCAGACAGATTTTGTTTTTTTGTTTTGTTTTGTTTTTTTTGTAGGTTTTGAGCAACACATTTGTAACTCAGCATAATTACTAATTCTGTGCTTATTATGTTGTGGAAATAAAGAACGTTTAAGTTGTGTGCTCTTGTAGTTCCCCTCTTCTACCACTAGATGCTGTGCTTATACATGGTCAGACCTGTGAGTATATTTGCGAACATTCTGAAGTCCAAGTACAACTTGATAATTTCCACATTTTGTGTATAAATATCTGTAGGCACAATTTATGCACAAATCTGGGGGTACTAAGGGTTGATAAATGAGGGCCCTGGAATGTATTCTGCAGTTTGTCAACCTACAGAGGGTGGAGACTATACGATTGTCTCAGTCACTCATCATCTGTTTGATGATGCTAAGACTAAAATTTGAAAAGAAAAAATACAATAAAAAATCTTACAATTTCTAACTCCAAATCTAACAAAATTCCTTCTGTCTTTTTCTGCATTTACTTTAGCACTTGAATTTTCCTTGTTTCTTTTTTTCTTATTTATTAGATGTCTTGCTTTGTGATATCAGCATTTTGATGGGGAGAAAATCACCTTTAGGTTTTCTTTAATTGCCTTTTTTTCTCCTTCTAATTGGGCTTCCCACTGCGGTTAAACGTTTGAAGTAGCAATGAAATTGGCTGATAATATTGCCATAATATTAATATGTTGGGGAAAGTGTAGTGACACGGACCCACAACAGGGGGGCGCAAATGAACGGTCAATAGATGAGCCAAAAGGTAACAATTTGTTGTGAATGTGCACAACGATTATACAGACAATCACAGAATCTGATAGTCAATACACAACAGTGACGTGTGGGCAGGCTCGAGGATAGAAGACGTCTGTCCTGAGAAGAGCCGGAACCACACGATTTCCACCGCCACCGAACCTGGTGAATACTGGAGCCGCCAAGTCCCGAATTCCCAGGTGGTCACCGTCCCCGACTGTCGGATCTGGTACTGCTGGCGAGGAGCACAAACAGTGAGATGTGGGTGTGCACACCCAGTAACAAAACAGTCAAGAAGGTGGAAAGTCACCTCCACCTCTAATCACACACTCGTGCAGCTCCTGTTAATCACTTATCTGGCTGGAGTGTGAAGCGAAGCCGTCGCTGATCACACTTCACGCCAATCCCACAGATAAGGAAACGCCACAGGAATACGGCTGCAAAGAAGTTCAGATTATTACTCAATGTTTAAGTCAGCAGAGACAATTACCTTCACAGGTAGATGATATCTCGGCAGCGAGGTGGAGATGACGTCCGGCTTTATGGAGTGGATTGATGAAGTGGAGATGGGTGACAGCTGTCATGAGTTGACAGCTGTCAACCCCGGCTGTGTCCGTGGCGGCAGCGCCCTCTCGTGCCTGAAGCCCGCACTTCAGGCAGGGCGCATTCTGGTGGTGGGCCAGCAGTACCTCCTCTTCTGGCGGCCCACACAACAAATAACCTCTCTCCCTGCACTCTACTGTGTTTTCAGAGGCTAGAGCTTTGCTACCCTGAAGAATGACTCATTATTCAACTTGGCACATATTTAGCCCACAGTAATAATGAACATATTTGTCAATCCTGGTGAGATAAGTGTCAGACATTTGTATCTCAGCATCATGAGATTAAAATAATCAACTATATAGAAACAATGCATCTACTTGAGTAAAAATTCATTATCTTTGACCACAGCTCAAAGTGTGACCCTATTATCTGCGAATGTAACAGGATAGGACTTGGACAGCCAAACTGTAGACGAATGGATGGGGTACTCCATATACAGCGGGTAAAATAAGTATTGAACACATCATTTTTTTTCAGTAAATATACTTCTAAAGGTGCTGTTGACATGAAATTTTCACCAGATGTCGGTAACAACCCAAAAATTCACACATGCAAAGAAACCAAAACAAATCAGTACAGAAATAAAGTTATGTGTAACAAAATGGAATGACACAGGGAAATAGTACTGAACATGCTTACTGAAATGTATTCTTCATACAAAAGCCTTTGTTGGTAATAATAACTTCAAGACACCTCCCGTATGGAGAAACCAGTCACATGCATTGTTCAGGTGTGATTTTGGCCGATTCTTCCTCACAAACAGATTCAAATCATGAAGGTTCCGTGGACCTCTTCTATAAACTCTTATCTTTAGTTCTTTCCATAGGTTTTCTATTGGATTCAAGTCAGATGATTGGCTGGTCCATTCTAGCAGCTTTATCTTCATTATCTGAAACCAAATGAGTGTTTCCTTGGATGTGCGTTTAGGATCATTGTCTTGCTGAAATGTCCACCCTCGTTTCATCTTTATCATCCTTGTAGATGACATGATTTTGATGCAACTTACTATATTTATTTTCGCAGTTCACGTTCTACTCATGTCAGGTAGCAAGCATCTTACTATGTAGCAGCAGCTGGCTAGGGTGCACTTTAATTACAGCCTGAAACAGTCAGTGTGTGCTGAGTGCGAGGTAAGGGGCGTGTTTTTTAATTAAAATGTACCTGCTGTATACAACATGTCAGAGCATCTCATAGAAAATTAATGATGACATATAAACACATGCAATGCAACGTACTATACCTTAACTAAAGTGACATGAAATATACAATGACGTGGCTAAAATTAATCTCTAACTCAGCTCGTGTATGTATGTATTTGAGCCTGCATATATAATTTTGACCATGTGCTGATTAGAGAAGATCCAAAATAAATTCAAACTTTTACCCCAACTCTTGTTTTTTAAAGTCATTCATGATGCATTCCACCCTGACAAAATAACAGTTGCAAACACATCATTAAAAGCCCAAAATTATGATGACATTCATACCCATGTATGTCAACTTTAGACCACAGCTGTATTGTTGTGGAGTCTGTATCACATGAACTGTGACAGTGTGCCTCAATACATCAAAACAAATACTTCAATGTTACGGCTGATTGGAAATGGAGATGTTAAAACATGAGTGAATGAATTTTCAATTTCATGTATAAGTGCAACAGTCAGTGCAGTGTCTGTACATGCACTAGACTGTATGGTATATGAGACAGCAAAGTGTTAAAGTAATTGAGATGATTCTGGTCTTTTTGCATTTGAGGAGAAATTAATTCTTTCATTATATTTAAAGCCAATTATTCAGTGCACCTGCAATGCATAATTTATAAGCCAGTCTTAATTATTTTGTTATATTACATAGTGGAGGTATTTGATTTTGAATGATGCTGTGATTAAAATAATCCACAGTAATACCATTTCTGTGTTCAGGATAAAGAAATTCAGGTGCAACTCATTCCTATTAGATTAATTCTGACTCCACCGGTGCTGGTAATTATTGCAGCTTCTATCTTGGCACAATGGCGTTGTGACTGATATAATCCACAGCAGAGCCATTTACCCATTTAATTAAACATGACATTTTCAGTGCTTCTTTTTCAATGTGAAAATAAAATGTGACAATGGAATTATGTGGACAATGCTATCTGCCATTTTTATTTATTTATTTTTTGTCTTTTTTCTTTTTCTTCTTTATTTAACCCTTGACAACTGATGGAGGACAGCAAATTCATCTGCCATCTGTGCACAGATGGGCGGAGGACATCAAGAAAATCATGTCGATGATCACTTGGTCAGAGTTAATTACATTTTGGTGGTGATCCTGAGTCAACAATTTGTCATGCGATGTCATAAAGATATCTTGCTGACAAACTGTCACCTGATTATTCCCACACCTGTGTGCTCTCTGAGTACCCTGGAGTTGGTTGTGTTGTCTTTAAAACATAAACCAATACATCCAGTGTAAAATTGTTACTTCCACCAACACACAGAAGAAGCTGCATGTTATGCGATTGCCTGTCCATCAGCCTGACTTTGGACATACTAGTCAAAATGTTGTAGATGGATTGTAGTGAAATTTCATGAAAAAGCTTTACATTTTGATGGTGAGCTTAATTTGCTACATACTGCCTTTTTAATTTAAATTATCACAATTCAAAGTGTTTAAACATTTCCAATTAAACATGTCATAACTAAAAGCAAACAAACAAATTAAATACAAACAGTACAAAATTATAAAATCCAGTATTATACACAATAATTTCACACATCTGGCAAATGAAAAATCAATAGAATAGCTGCATGTTTGTATAATTTAAAGATTAGTGGTATCAGACTGTTCATTCCAAAAGGTAGACTATTCCGCAGAAAAGATGAAAGCCCTGTGGCCCACACAATTCTTCTGGAAACATAATAGTCCCAACAAACTAGGGTGTGGCAAACCAGAAAATAAGACATTAAAGTAATCAATTCTCTATAAAACAAGTGCAATGGAACAGTGTGTCTGAGCAGCCACAAGCAGAATAGGCATAATATTTGCTTTATTACACAGATAAGGCATTCTTTCAATTAGTCTGTCTGAATCCAAACTGTTGGTTACACTGCATGTTGACTCAGTATTAGCAATTAACTCAACCTACATCTAAATGGAAAAATGAAGGCAGAATTGTTGTGGTTTGCTCCTTTGCAGGCTGACAGGTCACAGTGCTGGTGGCCACGATCTAATGTGTTCTCAGCAGTATTTGATTGAGAATTGTTTTGGATCAAAAACCAACTTTAGGGGGAAAAAAACATTTTGGAGATGACAAGAGTCATGAGATCGCTGTCACAGGCCCGCATGTGCTCTCTTTGTAGATCGTTCCTTAATTTGTCTCACCCCTGCGTTTAATTGCTTTTCCTGTCGCTTGGCAGTAAGCCTTTCCTTTTGTCAATACTTGCTCAGAACAGCCATGTGGTTTCTCACCATTCACCTCCTCCTGACATGCATAATAATGAGCAGGTGTTCCCTTTAGTTACTGTGCATGGGTTCCTCTCTGCATTTTCATCTCTGCACCATTTGCATGTTTTTTCTCAGGATCTTATTGTGTCTTAAACAATAACTACTCCGCAGTCCTTGCCAACTAACAACTCTTCATTGTATGGACGGACCCCTCATGAGCTGGCGCTTCAGGTAGTTATCAATCCGTGCGTGGATTTTGAACATTTCAAAGTTGGCAAGGTGACAAGGATCCTCGACACACAGTCCCACACACTTCCAGAGCCATCGCAGGCATCAGAAAGCCCTCTGGAAGTCCCAACTCGTAATGTGAGAGAATCATGAACGAACTTTGTCAGGGGTTGGCAAGGGATGAAACTACATTGTGAGTGACTGTGAACAAAATGAGGATCTCACATTCCCTGTAGGAAACATGCATGACTTGCCCTCGGAGCAGGCCAAACTAGAAGAAATGATTAGAGAGAGACTGCACTTCTGGAAGTGGCCGAGGGAGTCCAGCAGCAGTAGCTTGTGGTCAGCAGACTGGATGCTCCTGTTCACAACAGCTGAGGTTATCTTCTATTTTTTTCCTTCTAAATCTGGATCACAATAGGAATAACTCTCATGCTGGTGGCCGTGAGCCACGTGCATGCACCATGTCCATGGCTTCAGCACAGCCATGGACAAATACGGGTCATTTCTAAGAACCAAGGAGGACATCTGTCCACAAGAGAATGTTGCACACATCCATGTGTGACTGTGCCAATCAGGAGCTCTTCCCCACAGAGATTCAAGATTCAAACAATTTTATTTGACCCCTAAAAGGGCAATTCATATCACACCCAAGTGGAGGTGATGGTCTAGTGGTTAAAGTTTTGGGCTTTGGACCAGAGGATTCTCGGTTCAAATCCCAGCCTGACCAGAACATTACTAAGGGCCCTTGGGCAAGGTCCTTAATCCCCTAGCTTCTCCCGGTGTGTAGTGATCACCTTGTATGGCAGCAGCCTCACATCGGGCTGAATGTGAGGCATTTGATGTGTAAAGCGCTTTGAGCGTCTGATGCAGATGGAAAAGTGCTATATAAATGCAGTCCATTTACCATTTTACCATTTGCCATTACCACCCAATTACTTCAGACAGAAAAACAGCAATTAATCCACAGTTATTACTAGTTGAATGTAATAATGGCACACATCAGAATAAAAACAACCGCACATATACATTTGATTGTTTATGTACGCTAAAGTTTGAAACAGTCTGTTGTGTGGGCCGCTGAAGAGGAGGTACTGCTGGCCCACCACCAGAGGGCGCCCTGCCTGAAGTGTGGGCTTCAGGCACGGGGCACAACCGCCTCGTAGGAGCAACCAGGAGTGACAGCTGTCACTCATCATCTACACCAGCTGTCACTCATCACCACCATCCCCATAAAGGCCGGGCAGCAACTCCACCTCGCTGCCGAGATATCGCCGTACCTCAGGTAAAACTCTCAGCCGTTTTTGGTGCTGAACGCACGTTTTGTTCTCCTGAGTATTTTGCAGGCGTACCTGTTTGACTACTCGCAGCTGGGAGCTGGGTTTGTGGATTGTGGAGGAGTCGACGCTCTTCACTCCTCACACCAAACCTGATAAGTAGTTCATTCAGGCTCTGCACGTATATTGTTCCTGTTTTCGGAGGTGGAGGTGTTTTTCCCACCCATTAACAGAGAGACTGCTGCTGATTGTTTTACTGGGTGTGTGTACACACACCCACCATTAACTGTTTCTGCCTCCTGCCAGCAGTACCAGGTCTGACAGCTGGAGACAGTGGCCACCTGGGGACTCAGGACTTGGCGGCTCCGGTGTGCTTCAGATCCGTTGGCAGTGGAAATCGTGTGGGGCCCGACTCTTCTCTGGACAGACGTCTTCTATCCTTGAGCCTGCCCACGTCACCTTTGTACGAGGTCTGTTGTGAAAGTGTAGGAACACGGACCCACAACAGGGGGCGCAATGAACGGACAATGGAGAGAGTAATAACAAGATTTACTACTGAAACAAGCACGAGTAATACAACAAACACAATTTGGGGTCGAATCCGCTGGTGTCGTGTGGGCAGGCTCGAAGGTAGGAGACGTCTGTCTCAGTCGAACCGGAACCACCCAGATCTCCTCTGCCACCGAACCTGGGAATTCTGGAACCGCCAAGTCCCGAATTCCCAGGTGGCCACTGCCTCCGCTCGTCGGATCCGGTACTGCTGGCAGGAGAGAGCAACAACACACAGGAGTGGATGAACGCACCCAGTAACAGAGAGGGGAGAAGCCGCCTCCACCTCTTGGCAAAGTTTAGCAGGAAGGTGAGTACTTATCCAAAGAATGAGGTTTTCAGTAGTCACCAGTCCTGAAAAAGGTTTTAACAGTCTTAGCTGATGATGCAATGTATAACTGCAGAGAATACTACCTTGGTCTTAGGCGATATCTCGGCACTGAGGTGGAGACGCCGTCCTCCTGATATACCTCGGTGCTGAGTAGAACAGCTGTGTCTGGTGATGGGTGACAGCTGTCACCCAGGCTACTCCCATGATGCGGCAGCGCCCTCTGGTGCCTGGAGCCCGCACTCCAGGCAGGGCGCCCTCTGGTGGTGGTGGGCCAGCAGTACCTCCTCTTCAGCGGCCCACACAACAAGGTCTGTCAATAAAGTATAGGTCTTTTATATTTTTTTCAAAAACTATATGGATTTCATTCATATGTTTTTACATCAGACATGCTTGAACCCTCGTGCGCATGCGTGAGTTTTTCCACGCCTGTCGGTGACGTCATTCGCCTGTGAGCACTCCTTGTGGGAGGAGTCATCCAGCCCCTTGTCGGAATTCCTTTGTCTGAGAAGTTGCTGAGAGACTGGCGCTTTGTTTGATCAAAATTTTTTCTAAACCTGTGAGACACATCAAAGTGGACACGGTTCGAAAAATTAAGCTGGTTTTCGGTGAAAATTTTAACAGCTGATGAGAGATTTTGAGGTGATACTGTCGCTTTAAGGACTTCCGTCGTCAGCCTGTTTCAAGCTGAAAACCTCCACATTTCAGGCTCTATTGATCCAGGACGTCGTGAGAGAACAGAGAAGTTTCAGAAGAAGTCGGTTTCAGCATTTTATCCGGATATTCCACTGTTAAAGGAGATTTTTTTAATGAAAGACGTGCGGACGGGTCCGCGCGTCGGGACGCAGTCGGCGCGGTGCGGCGGCACAGGAAAAACACCACCGTGTTGATAACCATTTGTAAAATCCAGGCGGTTTTTGATGGCTTTCAGTGGAGTGAGTATCTGAGAAATTGTTTAACAGGTGGACATGTTCCAACTTGTCCTTAAGGCTTCCAACAGAGGTCTTTTTCCTGTGGCGGAGCGTCGCGGCGGCTGCGAACCGACGCTGCAATCCACACGCACGTCTTTCATTAAAAAAAATCTCCTTTAACAGTGGACTATCCGGATAAAATGCTGAAACCGACTTCTACTGAAACTTCTCTGTTCTCTCACGACGTCCTGGATCAATAGAGCCTGAAATGTGGAGGTTTTCAGCTTGAAACAGGCTGATGACGGCGCCTGGGACCGTTGCGCGACGTCCCGTTCCTTGGGAAGTCCTTAAAGCAATAGTATCACCTCAAAATCTCTCATCAGCCATTAAAATTTTCACCGAAAACCAGCTTAATTTTTCGAACCGTGTCCACTTCGATGTGTCTCACAGGTTTAGAAAAAAATTTGATCAAACAAAGCGCCAGTCTCTCAGCAACTTCTCAGACAAAGGAATTCCGACGAGGGGCTGGACGACTCCTCCCACAAGGAGTGCTCGCAGGCGAATGACGTCACCGACAGGCATGGAAAAACTCACGCATGCGCACGAGGGTTCAAGCATGTCTGACGTAAAAACATATGAATGAAATCCATATAGTTTTTGAAAAAAAATTAAAAAGACCTATACTTTATTGACAGACCTCGTATATTGACTGAAGTCAAAACCTGTGATTGTATTTCGTTGTGCACATTCACAACATTAAATTTTTATCTTTTTGGCTCATCCATTGTCCGTTCATTTACGCCCTCTGTTGTGGGTCCGTGTCACTACACTTTCCCAACACAGTCTGTCATCCGAATTGAGGCAATGTGAGTGTGGGCTGCAGCAGCTTCATGCCGCGCAACCAAGCTTGGTTCATATCAGTCTCTGTCCGTGTGTGCGTAGAGTCTGTGGGGGAGGACAAATGAGAAAGGGAGCGGTGTGTGTCACTAGAGCCGTTGAAATCTTCTGGAGGAAAAACAAGCGGGGCATTTTGACCTTTGGTAGCTGATAAGGCTGCCGTGTTTGGGTTAGGCAGAGAAGCACAGAACCAAAATGATAATAATTCTATTCTATTCTAAAAAACGAAATGCGGCTTCTCTTAACTGTGCAGATTCAATTGTGTAAATGAATATTCACTGGTCTCCAACATCAATACCTTTGCAGGGCAGACAGCTGCTCCCAGATGCATTCCAACTTGCGTTTCAGTTCAAGAGTCAACGCAGTCTGAGACTGTACAGCCTTGCCAACCTCAATAATCATGACGGACAGATGCTCACACAAACGGGATAGCTCTGGTGGTAGTGGAAGCATGCTCTTCTTTCTATTATTATTCTTCAGCTACTCCCGTTCAGGATCGCCACAGCAGAAGCGTGCAATAGTACCAAAAGTATGGAACCAAATTGCACTCTAAATGCAACAATGGGATGAATAATCCATGTCACGTGACATACAAAGCACCAATCAAATGAGCCACTCAGCCATTATATAAAACACAATAATCATCACTTTTACAGCCGTTATCTTTAGGCAAGTCAAGGGATGAATGAATATATAATTATTCATACTTCTTAATCAGTGTCCTTTTATAGTCACAAAACATATGAAATACATTCTTAGAGATTCTTATTCTTATATTCCATCAGTCGTTTCTTTCCAGAGATGTTTGACGTTTTATCCAAGATGTTTAATTACCACTTCTCCAAAGTCCATGTTGTTCTCAGATGGGACCCTGGTCTTTTTCTGCAGATACTCTCACACTGAGGCCAACATAAAAACCTGATTCCCCACAGATCATTTTTACTTCATTAGCCTCCATTTAATCTGTGAGCAACAGCTGACAGCATGCTGTGTCAGCAGCTTGTGTCATTACCGGCCAAAATACTCAGCAATTCTGGAAGATGCTCTTGGGTTTGCCCGCGGGCACATTTCTGACTGACTCCCTGAGGCACTTCAAATGATGTCAGACATTTTATCTCAATATGTGAGAGGAGACAGAGGCTTTAGTGGTGTTTACAGTAATATGCAAATGAATGGAATTTGCATCTGTTCACTTCTGAGATATTCTGGAGTGCGCAGCTGCTTATTTCTCTTCACTGGATTGGTTTAGTTTAATCTCCTGAATATGTGTGTATGTTTGTGTGTGAGTGTGTTTGTCTCCCAAACAGTGATTGACATCTTTTTTTGGAGCTCTCTAGTTTCTCCTTTTTCAATAGCATTTATCACTGAATTAATTAAAATGTTGTAACATTTGACATGTTTGTGAATAGAAGTTCATTTTTCTGCTCATGGAACTCAAAGCATGACACAAACAGTGACCAGAATAACAGGCAGACCTGTGCTGAGCTGTAATGAAGTGAAATTCAATAGTACTACAATAAATGCTTCATTGAAGACTAGAAAGTTCATGTCAAAGGGCTTATTCATGCATATGATCATACATTTTCAACAATACTTACTTGTGTAATACTCCGAGGACCTTTTGAATGGGTAATTGCCCAACAGATCCTCACAGACTCCTCTGAAGGCATAAGGGATTTAAAAAAAAAAAAAAATTATAGGGTATTTTGATGGCCTTAAACAAACAGAATAGTTCAGTTCAGATGATGAAGGTTTCAAAAAATTTCAGGTTGTCACACATGGGCAATTTGATGTCAAATTTCATGAAATTTTGTTTTGTTTGTTTTGTTTTGTTGGATTTTGTTGTGGATTTTTTGGACAGCCATGAGATTGACATGTTTGGTGTTCATTGCACCAAGAGCACTCTGTCAGGAGAGTTTGCCCTGAAAAAAGGAGCTCTCTGTCTGCATAAATGTGGTGATTAATTGCCTTTAAAGTTGGTGTCAGACAAAAACTTGTCAAATTAATTTGTAATTTCCAACTGTGACTTGCCATTGACAATGTGTTTGGCAAGTGCATTAGGTATAGAAATTACATGGTGGAAAGTTTTGAGCCCAAGGTATTATAATATCTATAGATATTGTCTCCTAAAGACTTCTTTTATTTGATGTTGCAAAAACAAGTGTGAAAATTAGCAAACCGTTGCAGTCTTTATTAATTTTTTGGTCAAAACCAAAGAAGATATTAAGCTAATATTTGGCACATATCCTATTAAGCACATAACCTTAATGTGAGAATTTTTAAAAGTAAATCTGAGATGGTCAGGGGGACTTTTTCAGAAATTTGTTGAAATGACATGGAATGACCCACTTATTATTACAGAAGTATTTTCTTTTAGGGCCCCTTCACATTTGTACGAATAAGCACAAATTAATGTGAATCACGGCGGAACAGCTCGTATGAGCGAACCACGAAACATCAAGCGGATGGGTAGGCACGAGCATGCACGTCACCGTTGCAGTGGGAACACGGTGAGCTGGAGCAGTGTAATCACATTGCACAGCTGCTGTGAAAAAGAAAAATACATGCCATCCACGGGATTCAAACTTGCAATTTACAAAAGCTCTGATTGCCAGCCAGAAACTTTACCACTGTGCTACCATCGCTGGCCTTTAAATGGTGTGGAAAACAGTAGTGGCTGTGGGCGGACGCCCCAACCCCCCAGTGCCCAGACCAATGTGTCACGCTGTTATGTGGTCATTCATTTTCATTATTTGCTATGTAATTGCTTATGTAGGTATTGTCGTAATTATTTATATACCTGTCCTGGTGATGGTTTCTGTGTTTGTAATGTGTGTACTGAGCTGTCCTCCAGCTGTCAGTGTGCTGCGATCAGCTGACAGGCCCCTCCCAGTGCTGTGTGCTCAGACCTGGCTGTCCGGCACCCATGTGATCAGATCTGTATATACATACATATAAGCATTTTATGCAAGTATGCCCCCCTGGCACGCCACATGAGTTGGAGGGAGCGGGGTGGAGGGGAGGGGGACGCATGACACACATGCATCACCTGTGTGTTGCTTTGCACTCATGGGGGCACTTAGACAAATTTCACATCCAGCTCAAAAGTGATCGTCTGCTGACTGTTTTTGTGCTAATAGTGCAACTGGCCACACATTTTCTAAGTGCCAAGCGAGCGGTATTTGATGTTCATGTGTATCACCTGGAATTTGGCCAACACCTGCTGTGAGAGGTCTCGAATGGGCTCTCACAGGGCACACTCTGTCTTTCAGCCACTGGTGTGCACAAATTGTGTAGCAACAGGTGTACGAGGCATTGGAGGCAGCTACGATTTTACACGTATTGCATACATTCCTGCTTCATGCACAATTCGACCACATTCGTACTATGTGTGAAGGGGCCCTTATTGATGCTTATGCACCAATGACACCAGATCAAATTCCTTGTATGTGACAGCTTACTTGGCAATAAATTTGATTCTGATTCTGTAAAATGCATTAGCAATAAGTCATAGTTATAGAGTCTGGTCTGATCGGGAGAAAGGCAGAATTGAAAAGTGGACAACATGGTGTGATTCTGCTGCACTCTTAATTACAATAACATCTTTCCTGATGCAGGTTGAGCAACAAAAATAAATAATGTTGGGCGATTTGTTGAAATAAAATTTCAAAGAGACACAGAAGCTGTTTTGTTTGGATGTCAAAATATCACATAATAGTATTGAAGGGAACATTTGTTTCACAGGTATTTGGCTCTACCTATTGTTGTAGATGTATGTGACATGTAAACATCTAGTCTACAATTATAAAATGATCCCATCTCTTTAAAATGTATTTCCAAGGGGTAGAAAACATATTTGGGCCAACCTGTTAGTTAGTTATTTAGTTTGTTCGATGTGCTACTGCCATTTGTGATGTTAGATATCACACAAATCTAATCTCTGGCAATGAGCCCAGAGGCTCAGACATATTTTGTTTGCTTTTTCTGTATTCCACATGTATGTTTAAGTGTGCACATATGTTTAACACATTCTCATGGTCGACTGTGTTGAGACGTCACTAATTCAAAATTTATGGATGAAGATGGAAAAATGTGAATTTCTATTTGTGAAGGTTTTGAAGTGCTTTGATAGAAAAACCACATTAGAAACACTAATCGCACATGCTAACCTCAGACAAAGAAGGATCACTCCAGCTGCATCACAGTGTCCAGATAGTGCACATGGCACATAATATGAGACTGACAGTTTGAATTTGCATTAAAAAAATATTGCATGAAATGTGTCCATCTGCATGGGTGACAGGGCAGTATGGTGGCTTAGTGGTTAGCACTGTTGTCTCACATCAAAAAAGCAATCACTTCCCACCTGTGGCCTTTGTATGGAGTTTGCAAGTTCTCCCTGTGTTTGCGTGGGTTCCTTCTAGGTGCTCTAGCATCCTTCCACTTCCAAAGATATGCAGCTTAGTTGAATTGGCGACTTTGTTATGTTACTCAACAAAATATAAACGCAACACTTTTGGTTTTGCTCCCATTTTGTATGAGATGAACTCAAAGATCTAAAACTTTTTCCACATACACAATATCACCATTTCCCTCAAATATTGTTCACAAACCAATCTAAATCTGTGATAGTGAGCACTTCTCCTTTGCTGAGATAATCCATCCCACCTCACAGGTGTGCCATACCAAGATGCTGATTAGACACCATGATTAGTGCACAGGTGTGCCTTAGACTGTCCACAATAAAAGGCCACTCTGAAAGGTGCAGTTTTGTTTTATTGGGGGGGGGATACCAGTCAGTATCTGGTGTGAACATCATTTGCCTCATGCAGTGCAACACATATCCTTCTCATAGAGTTGATCAGGTTGTCAATTGTGGCCTGTGGAATGTTGGTCCACTCCTCTTCAATGGCTGTGCGAAGTTGCTGGATATTGGCAGGAACTGGTACACGCTGTCGTATACGTCGGTCTAGAGCATCCCAAACATGCTTAATGGGTGACATGTCCAGTGAGTATACCGGCCATGCAAGAACTGGGACATTTTCAGCTTCCAAGAATTGTGTACAGATCCTTGCAACATGGGGCCGTGCATTATCCTGCTGCAACATGAGGTGATGTTCTTGGATGTATGGCACAACAATGGGCCTCAGGATCTCATCATGGTATCTCTGTGCATTCAAAATGCCATCAATAAAATGCACCTGTGTTCTTCGTCCATAACAGACGCCTGCCCATACCATAACCCCACCGCCACCATGGGCCACTCGATCCACAACATTGACATCAGAAAACCGCTCACCCACACGACACCACACACGCTGTCTGCCATCTGCCCTGAACAGTGTGAACCGGGATTCATCATGAAGAGAACACCTCTCCAACGTGCCAAACGCCAGCGAAAGTGAGCATTTGCCCACTCAAGTTGGTTACGAGGACGTGGAGTGAGGTCAAGACCCCGATGAGGACGACGAGCATGCAGATGAGCTTCCCTGAGACAGTTTCTGACAGTTTGTGCAGGAATTCTTTGGTTATGCAAACCGATTGTTTCAGCAGCTGTCCGAGTGGCTGTCAATATTGTTCACAACCAATCTAAATCGTGATAGTGAGCACTTCTCCTTTGCTGAGATAATCCATCCCACCTCACAGGTGTGCCATATCAAGATGCTGATTAGACACCATGATTAGTGCACAGGTGTGCCTTAGACTGTCCAATAAAAGGCCACTCTGAAAGGTGCAGTTTTATCACACAGCACAATGCCACAGATGTCGCAAGATTTGAGGGAGCGTGCAATTGGCATGCTGACAGCAGGAATGTCAACCAGAGCTGTCTCCAAAGGCGTTTCAGAGAATTTGGCAGTACATCCAACCAGCCTCACAACCGCAGACCAGTTAACCACACCAGCCCAGGACCTCCACATCCAGCATGTTCACCTCCAAGATCGTCTGAGACCAGCCACTCAGACAGCTGCTGAAACAATCGGTTTGCATAACCAAAGAATTTCTGCACAAACTGTCAGAAACCGTCTCAGGGAAGCTCATCTGCATGCTCGTCGTCCTCATCGGGGTCTCGACCTGACTCCAGTTCGTCGTCGTAACCGACTTGAGTGGGCAAATGCTCACATTCGCTGGCATTTGGCACGTTGGAGAGGTGTTCTCTTCACGGATGAATCCCGGTTCACACTGTGCAGGGCAGATGGCAGACAGTGTGTGTGGCGTCGTGTGGGTGAGCCGTTTTCTGATGTCAATGTTGTGAATCGAGTGGCCCATGGTGGCGGTGGGGTTATGGTATGGGCAGGCTGCCAATATCAGCAACTTCACACAGCCATTGAAGAGGAGTGGACCAACATTCCACAGGCCACAATTGACAACCTGATCAACTCTATGCAAAGGAGATGTGTTGTACTGCATGAGGCAAATGGTGGTCACATCAGATACTGACTGGTAACCCCCCCCCCCCCCCCCAATAAAACAAAACTGCACCTTTCAGAGTGGCCTTTTATTGTGGGCAGTCTAAGGCACACCTGTGCACTAATCATGGTGTCTAATCAGCATCTTGATATGGCACACCTGTGAGGTGGGATCTCAGCAAAGGAGAAGTGCTCACTATCACAGATTTAGACTGGTTTGTGAACAATATTTGAGGGAAATGGTGATATTGTGTATGTGGAAAAAGCTTTAGATCTTTGAGTTCATCTCATACAAAATGGGAGCAAAACCAAAAGTGTTGCATTTATTTTGTTGAGTGTATTTGTATTTGAAAATACTTAAATACATTTTTCAGAGTATTGTATTTGTATTTTCTGATTTTGAATTCAAAGTATTTGTATTTGTATTTCAAAGACATCGCCAATCCCAAGTATTTCTAAATACTTTTACAAATACTTTTTCAAATACTTTTCAATCTTGGGAATCTCTGTGACACCGTGTTGAATATAGATTGTGATAGTTTGATTATTGCCTGTGATATTATAATGAATTTGTGATAAAACATTCAATCTTTTTTTATCAACAGTATTTGGTCATGCTATTTTCACAATAAATTGTCACCGGTTTATCAGTTTTTTGTGTTGATTTGTTGTTTATAGTTCATAGAAAGTATTTGTATTTGTATTTGAAATACTCAAAATATAAAGTATTTGTATTTGAAAAAGTACAAAGTATTTGTATTTGTATTTGTAATTCGAAAATCTAAAGTATTTGTATTTGTATTTAAATACAATGCAAAGTATTTGACCCCATGTCTGATAGCTGTTGCAGTTTAGAAAATACAGCCGTATTTGAAGTAACACTCGGGACGAAACAGGGCGTGGTCATTTTTGGTCTGTTTGTCCCGGATAGAGATTTTGGTATATATCCCAAGTTGTTCATTGGGGTCTTATTAGTCTAGAACAGGTAAATTATCATCTCCTAAATGATGTGCATACACGTCTCAGCTAGGTCCTCCACTGAGTCCACTATTTGCCACATCTCCACACTCAGAATAATCAAAATAATAATGGAAACTTTGACTACAGCCCACACTATGTGTAGAAACTAAATATAAGAAACTGGCCCTGATGTTTAGTTTCTTCCCATTTTTCCTATTGTTATTGTTCTGACAAAAAGCCGACTTTAGGGCTTGGTTTTATGTTCTGGCATCACAGAATGCCATTTTAAGAAGTAATGCCAAGCTATGATGTAAGTGATTAAAAGTTTTTACCACTATTGTTTTTATCCTGATTGTTGTGGTCCTGACAGTTTTTTTTTTAAACATGGAAGAAAGTTGTATTCACTTTCATTAAAAAAAAGGAGAAAATGTTTGTCAGAAGTGTTTTTTTCTAATGGAGAGGACCATTTGGAGAGGAAAGTGATTGTGCATGTGTCATGATCTGGCCCTTTAGGCCCTGCTGGTATTGTTCTTGACCTTGTTTATCTTCCATGCTCTGAGCCTTCTGTGTTTTGTTACGTCAAGTTTTCATGGTCATGCTTCGGTTCTAATTGGTTTTGTTTGATTTACTCTCTTTGTATCATTTGCTTACCACATTTATAGTTTTACTTTACTGCTTATTGTTTTGCTTTCACTCTTGGTCCCTTTAGTTGTTTAGTCTTAGTTTTGTTCTGTTATTCACATTGATTGTTTTATGTTTTGTCTCAGGTTTTGGTTATTTATCTTGTAGTGTTTCTTATCAGGTTAAGTTCTGTTTGTTATTTATTGTGCTATTCTATAACCTCTGGTTTTGTTTGCTTATGTATTTTCTAGTTAGTCATTTGTCTGTTTGCTCTCTTTAGACTAGTCACAGTATTTCTTAGTTCTGCCCCTTTTTGTTTTGCTCACACATTATTGTTTGTCTTGAACACATCAGGTTATTCAGTTAGTTCTTCTGTCACCTACTTATCTTGCTTTGCACTGCTTTTGTTTTGCCCTGCACGCTCTTGCTTTTCTTCTCTCTTCTTTGTTCACTTAACCACACCTCTTTCCAGAACCTTCCACACACCTGCTTCACATCAACTTGATTAGTTTGCTCCTCTTTAAAACCCTCACAGTTCCTGCTCACTGCCCGATTGTTGACTTCGTTCACTTTCTCACCTCTCATTCTTTTCCAGTTTGCTCTTGTGTGTTTGACCTTGCTTTTGTGCTCCGACCTCCGCCTTGCTGTATCCTGAACTCTGCCTGTATTTTGACTCTGCCTTTGTTTTGCCTACTTTATACCTTGACGCCGTGTGAACGAACCCTGCCTGGTTTATGGACCACGTCCCAGCCTGTACCATGTCTGATACCTCTGCTTACATGTCTGAACGCCTGTGTACCGAACCCAATGCCTGGTTTCAAGATAAAGCCTATTGTTCATCTAAACCAAACATGCCTGTGAGTCTGCATTGGTCTCCTACTGCTTCCGCTTTCAGCCCACCACGAGCCCTGACAAATGTATAGTTTTCTACTGCTACACAGAGTTAGCTGAGGTACACATCCAAAGATTGCTCCTCTGGGGTTTGGCGTGTAAAATTTATGTAGTAGCCTTTCAGCAACCAGTCAAGGAGTGGATATGCAGGGTCACCAATTATTTGTCATCATACATCTTGTCCCTCAATGTTTTTCTCACCATAAAAGAAATAAAAAAATGTTTTTGTGTATATATATAATATATATATATATATATATATATATATATATAGATTAGGGCTGGGCAACGTTAACGCGCTAACGTTGCGTTAATTATTGAGGTCATTATCGCCGACAATTTTGTTCCTCACCTTAACGCTGCGGGGTTTGTTTGTTTTTTTAAGCCTTTTATGACTGTTGCACGTTGCCTTTTATTTTGAAAGCGTCAGTCGGGGGCGAGCTTATGCTGCTGCTTCCTGCTGATAGCTGAGTTCACACAGAAAACGACACGAGGATCGAGAAAAGTACAGGCTATGCAATGCACAACAAAACAAAATGCAGAAAGACGCCAAACTCTTAAATGGACATTTTCGTTACAAAGTTCTACAGGATCAGTTGGATGCAGCTGCATTGGTCAAATTTTTTTTTTACGCATCGTTCGTCATCGGTAAAAAAAAAATCTTGAATAATCTCGAATAGCCGAACGTGTCCCCGCGGTGAACACAGCTTTTCGGTGGTTTTCATGTCAACCTATAGTCCGTAAATGATACGGATTTTTCCGAGTTTCAGAGTCATACGGACGTACAAATAAAGTCGGATATTCAGGGTTTGGTCTGTAATAAACTATTTCTGCAGCGCGGCTCCACTTTGAAACCACGAACCATTGAAGCAATGCTTCGATCCAGTAGCTCGTTGGTTCTTTGATTCACTGCTCTTCAGAAACGGCAAGCCGCTTCTTAACCCCTCGCAAAGCCATTAAAATATCGTCAGTCACTTTTGTGTGGATTAAAGTCACTAACTGGGACTCTTGTCTTGTTGCTGTCAACAAACGAGAATCGTCCTCCGTTCCATTGACACAGCTCGAAACGCTGCGCGGCTGAGACAGAGTCCGGTCGGAATTAATAACTTCAACCGCTTTAAATAAAATGACACCTCTTTCCAAATGTAATGCAGACAAGAAGTTACAATCGACTAAAACGTTTTTTTTTCTCCCAAAATGAAACGTGCTGTGTTTTCTTTTCAAATTACATCCTGAAGTGAAGCACAGCATCTGTAAGCTCAGCTCAGATATATGGAAACACATTCATGCCAATGTCTGAAAGGAAATGCTTTTGACAAAAACTACAGATTTTGTTTATTCCTATTTATGTCCAGAGATCAAGGATTCACCATGTAGAGTAAATGTTCAATTTCAATTCAATTTAATCTACTTATAAAGTGCCAAATCACAACAAAAGCTAAATATACTAAAACAAATACATCACAATTGTACACATACCACAAATTGATATGTGTACAATTGTGACGTATTTGTTTTAGTACATTTAGTCATGGACATGAATATTGTTATTTTGATATGAAACAGGATAACAAATGACCTGCCAGTGGTTTTATATTTGATTTCATTAGTGTGTTTCAGTTGAAATTTACATTTTCAAATTTATGCAATGTTCATTTACATTTTCAAATAAAACTGTGCTTTTAAGCGGCTTTTGAATTCATTTTTGGGTTTCACATATATCATGCGATTAATCATGATTAATCACAGAAAGTCATTGAGTTAATGCGATTAAGATTTTTTATGTTTGCCCACCCCTAATATATATATATATATAATATATATATATATATATATATATATATATATATATATATATATGCTTCAAATTCAAATTTATTTTATAGCACATTTAAAACACAGCTGCAGCTGACCAAAGTGCTTCACAATAATAGCAATACAAAAGTGTAAAATATTAAAGGAAAAGAAAAAAAAATAAAATAAATAATCTAAAAATACAGAGCAAAATAGCAGAGCAAAGCATGCACCACTTAGCCAGTGTTGAAAGCCAGGGAGAAGAGATGAGTTTTCAGTCTGGACTTAAACTGTCCCACAGATTCTGAGGACCTGACAGTCAGCGGAAGATCGTTCCAGAGTCGTGGTGCTGCCACAGAAAAGGCTCTATCACCTCTGGATTTAAGCCTGGCTTTAGGAACAGCCATGAGAAGCTGGTCAGCTGACCTCAGAGCCCTACATGGAGTGTATGGCTGCAAGAGCTCACTCAGATACATCGGGCCTATACAGTGCAGACACTTAAAAACAATCAGCAAAACTTTATATTTAACACGAAAGCTGACAGGGAGCCAGTGTAAGGTGCAGAGCACAGGGGTGATGTGCTCATGCTTTTTTGTTTTAGTCAAAAGGCGGGCTGCAGCATTCTGTACACTCTGCAGGTGCTGTAGGGAGCGCTGGTCCAGCCCAACATAGAGAGCATTACAATAATCCAGACGTGACGTTATGAATGCATGGATAGCTCTTTCAAAATCAACTCGAGTAAAGTAAGATTTAATCTTGGAAAGAGTCCTCAGCTGAAGCTGGCCCTGATGACAGAGCTGAGCTGTGCTTTCAAATCTGAACAATGGGTCAACTATCACCCCTAGATTTTTTACAAAATGGGCGGCAAAAAGTGGACAGAGAACCAATAACACTGTCTTGTCCTTGTAGAGGGTTACTTTGCCCGAACACTAAAATCTCAGTTTTATTTTTATTAAGATTCAGAAAATTAGCTCTCATCCAGACTTGTACATCATTTAGACAGTCTTGTAGTATTTTTACAGCAGCCTGGGTATCACACGAAATTACAGGAAGGTAAATCTGAATGTCGTCTGCAAAACAATGAAAACAGACTTTGTGCTTTTTAAAAACAGTCCTTAATGCTTACAGACCTTACAAACAGACCTGATGCTTAATGAGCCATTATCTCCTTAATAATAATTCAGGGGAAAAAGACACAGGGTGTAATGGTATGACTTTTTCTCATAGGAAAAGTGTGAAAGGTGCCTTTTGGCAGGAGATGAGCTCTCTCAAAAAGATCTGAATGGCCCAAAACATTGGCATAGTGGGCGCTTCAGTCATTTTGCAACTGAACGTTGGTGGTTCAGTGGTAGAATTCTCACCTGCCATGCGGGAGGCCTGGGTTCGATTCCCGGCCAATGCAGTGGAATTCTTGGCAGCATGGTGGCTTAGTGGTTAGCAAGAAGGTCATGGCCTTGATTCTCACCTGTGTCCTTTCTATGTGGAGTTTGCATAATTTTCCTCCCACATTTAAAGACATGCAGGTTAGGTGAATTGGAAACTTTAGAATTGTCTAGGTGTCAGTCTCAATGGGACTAACCTGGTTAAATAAATAAAATAGTTGAACAGAATGGACAATTTATGGTCATATTTTGAAACAGTTCATTGTGTAAAATAAGTCTTGTGGGATTTTATAGTGGGCTCTACCTAAAAGCCACACATAAAATTTGTCTCATCTTCAACCACTTTTCCGGGTTCAGGTTGCGGGGGCAGCAACTCCAGCAGGGGACCCTTTCCCGTGCCACATTGACCACCTCTGACGGGATCCCGAGGCGTTCCCAGGCCAGTGTGGAGATATAATCTCTCCACCTAGTCCTGGGTCTTCCCCGGGGTCTCCTCCCAGATGGACTTGCCTGGAACACCTCCCTTGGGAGTCGCCCCAGGGAGCCTTACCAGATGCCCGAACCACCTCAACTGGCTCCTTTCAAAGCGAAGGAGCAGCGACTCTACTCCTAGCCTCCCATGGATGACCGAACTTCTGGGTGGGTCATAAAATTTGTCGAAATCTTAAAACCAGTAGATGTGATGTTATTGATTGTGGGACTATGAAAATGACAGACGTTCAGAAATAGCATACCTGCATTTGCGGTCGACAACACCCTGTAGTACATAGGAAGGCCAGTCCGTTCTATTCACAAACCTCTTGTAGCCATCTGCTGGAGGAAGGATTGGGATGTGTGTCCCATCAGTTAGTCCCATTATTTGAGAAATTTGATGCATTTTCCAAGGCTTCATTTTCATTTGGGACAGGCAACAGAGACATATGTGCCACATCCCATAAAAACACATTCTGTGCTCATCTCCTTCTGAACAAGTTCTGAAGAAGAAGCATGTTCCTCTGGTGCTGCAGTTTCAAAACATACATGCAAAGAATAACAGCAATCTTGATTAATCTAGCTAACATATCCATTGTTTATACTGGCAGGCTTCCGAGTACAACTCAATATTGCATGATTTGTGCATGTCCCAGATGGTAGATCTCACAATGCAAAGCATTATGGGATTGCTCTATTGACTGAATCGGATGGTAATCATGGTGCATGCAAACCTGCAGAGGAATTGGATCACTTTTATGGCATGTTCACGTAAACAGGACAATCTGAGCCACCAATCGGATAGAATTCAATCAGATCCACATTAAAGTGCCCATGTAAACATGGCCTAATGATTGGATGTCTTTGGTACTCAGTCTCTTTGGAGGATCTTTGGGTAATGCTGGAATGACATTATATAAAGCAAACGGTTACTTAGAGACACTCAGATGAGAAGTATCACTTGCATTGTAAGCAAACATCAGTTAAGACATTTTGGAGATATGGCATATTTTTCTGTGCATGGACCAATGTGTAGGTGCCTCAGTGTGAAGGACCTCAATGGTTAAAGAAGACCCAAGTAAATGATTACATTTCACCTCATTACAGCATATAGGTAGGTACTTTTGAATTGTTTTTATGCCTGGGTGGTTGTCATTAAAGGACCTGGGGCAGCTACAAGGTGCAGTAACGGCAACGTGAAATGCAGGTGAATGTTCCAAGACGTTGTTAATTGAATAATTAGGCAGTGCAGTCTCATTTGAGGTGGGCACTAAACGGGTAAAATATGACGCATATGATGTTCTCTACTTCCGGGGACAGAACCACACGGCACTTTCTCTGAGATTTTGGGCAAATTACACACAAACAAAGTGAAAATACAAAGAAAAAGTGACGATGCAGTGGAAAGTGGACATGTGTTGCAGTTTGTTTATGACTCGGAGCTCAACCGTGTCGAGGCGGTTGTGCATGCGAGAGAACGTAGCTACTCTAGTTAGCTGTGAAGGCTAACGCTTACTGACACGACATCTCCCATTTGTCTTGTCTTCTCTTCTCCACTGGGAACCGAAAAAACTATACTTTTCGTGACTGCTTTGGTGATTGCAGCTGAAAACAAAACAGTACACTATTTTCCAGTTAGAATTGACACTGTCTGTGGGAAGAGACTAACCCCCAGGCGGAGTGTGGGAGGGAGCACAAACTATTCGGAGGATGGGGGTTTCAGCGGAAACCATTTTAAACCATCACGTCATAATCCGACAGGTCCACTAGGTGATAGCGAGTATGCTTTTAAGTTTACCAACGCCGGGTTGAATGGTCTGTGCTGAAACTCTCACACTCCTCCTGGGGATTCTCTGCCATGTTCATGCCAGCTGATCCCACATGTGGTCAAATCCCGCTATATCACGTAGGGGTTCAAACAAGACTGCGCTGCCCTATTTTCCACCACAGCCCATAAGTCAAAAAGACAATATAGAATTGCACTTGTCCATTCAAACATGCATCAGTGTGTGTGAACACAAGTGCACCAATGATACTATTTTGTGCCCATTATATCTTCAACACATTTATCAGTCTTATACCAAATTTGAACTGGGCATCCCAAATGAGTGTATCTCATGCATCTTCAAATTTAACCATGATTGGATTTCACCAAGAGCCTTTAAATGTCCCCAGTTTCCTGAACAGAGTATCAAAACCCTATTTGCCTAAATATGTAAGTATGTTGCCCTGCAATAGACTGCCAGTCTATCCAGGATGTATCTCACCTCTCTCCCAATGACCACTGGCATAGGATCCACCTCCCCGTCATCCTTAATTGGAGGTGAGTTAAATAGGTGAGTTTATATAACGGCTGAGTGGATCCTTGTCATTTGATTGGTGCTTTGTATGTCACGTGACATGGATTATTCATCCCATTTGTGTTGCATTGCATTTAGAGTGCATTTTGGCCCTATATGTTTGATACCATTGCACTCTGCGCGCACACACGCACACAGACGCACATGCATACACGCGCACACACACACACAAAACAAATCCACTGCGCTGTAAGTCATCTGGAGGCAGAGCTGTTAGGAGGAAGTTAGAATGAAAAGCTAGACAAATTTCTGGCATACTTTTTTTGCTGCAATGAGGAAGTACACAGAAGCACGCGGGACAACGACACAAGCGGGACAACAATTTGATTGAGCTAATTGATGGTGCTAGTTCTTCTAACATACACACAAACACACTCACACTCAAATCCACTCTGCGGTAAGCCGTCTGGATGCATGAAGAGCTGTTCAGATGATGTTTTTTTTTTTTTTGCTGGACTGAGGAACTACACAAAGTCTTTTTTTATGGAAGTATTGGACTTTAGCAGCAGTGGAACACCAAAATGTAAGTCCCTTTTCTGTTGTTTATAAATTAATAAATATCAAATAACAAAGACCTATTTTATCTGTTATAAAACAGATAATGAATGTTTTTACATTCTTTCAAAACAGCAAATGTTTCATGAAGTGAAAGCTGGAACATACCATTCAACTCTGCTTCGAGTTGAATGGTATGTTCCAGCTTTGCCTCATGAAATAGTCATACGAGTGAACTCATAATCATTTATTATTTGTATAATAGAGAATGAATGAATGAATGTGGTTTTTTGTATTATTGCTGAACCCGAGAATGCCTAAACTTAATGCCAACTCATTTTCCCAAAATTTAAAAAAATATTTTATGGCAAATTCTTCAAAATTAGTACATAACTTCTGCACTGTAGATTTTTTTTTTTTTTTTGGTGCCGTAATTAAGTTGGTTCTTGCAAGAAGAGATAAAGAGAAACTTAATTTGAAAATCATTTTTATGCTAATAATGGATCAGCGCCAAATTTCCTAAACTCTTTTACAGAGACTTCATCTGTTTATCTCACTAAAACTGCCACCAATGAAATACAGCAAATTAATAGTCGTCAGGCATCATTAACCTGGGAGCCCTTGTGTAGAAAATGAATTTGTTATCAATTAATATGAAACCATCACATTATTATAGACATCAACATACAGTCCACTTCATTGGTTATTAATTCACAAGGTCAGGCTGAAGGTCATTCTCACTGAAACCACAAAAAAAAACTAATTAATACCAAGCAACTAACTACCTTTTGTAGTTTGCCAAAAAATATCCAATCTTTCAAATGGTTTCAGGAGATCTACCAGCAAGATACAGAGAGATAAGCTGTGGTGCTCGTATGTACAATGCTCTGCAATACTTCAACACAAGAGACATCCTAAAACAAAGTATGTTCTCATCATACTCTGCTAACGAGCCTGATAATATATTCTGATTCCCAAATTGTTGAGTTTTTCATACTGATGCTCTTCAGCTGGGCTTGATGCACATCATGATGACAGGGCTGAAAAGTGCTGTGTTATTTGTAAAACACGCTTTTGTTTTGCACACAACCCATATTTTAAACTTGAATTTGTTTTATAGTCTGTTATTAGGACAGGGAGGTGGGGCCTAAAGGGTAGCGAACTGGCCAGGCAAACAGTATATCATAGGTCCAGTCCCCTGATGGGAAATGTAGGTGGGGAAGATGTAAGGACAGCACTGGTCTCATTTTCATTACCATCACAAAGGTGCCCCTGAGCAAGGTCTTTATTCCCCTGGTTGACGCCAGTGTGCAGTTGAGGACCTTGGCAGCAATGTGACAGTGGTGTGTGTGAGTGATGCATTATTGCACAAGTTTCTGAGCATCTGTTTCAGGTGAAAGTGGTATATCAGTGCAGTTTAGCACATCCTCCACATGATGGAACCACCTAGGGTTCTGCAGAGCAACTACCCAGACAACTGGTCCATCCCAACCTCTCAAAAGTAACCACCTATCTGCTGCAGCCAGGTGAAACGTGGGTGTGCACTGGGGTCCTCAATATTGAAGCAAACGTGTGTGTGTGTGTGGTATCATGCCCAGAGAAATGGGCCACGCAGCAAAGGAACATAGGAGCAACTCTTTGTACTAGGAAACTTTGTGAATATGGGCCCTGAACAGTAAATAATTGTTGATAATACAATAACATGCTTTTGGAGGGCGGTATGCATTTTCAGAGGCCCGACGTTCACGCCCAGTTGCCCAAAATGACAGATATTTGCCCAAGTTAGACACAAATATCTGTCATTTGGGCAACTGGGCCCAAAATGACGGAGGGAACGGAGGGACTCAGAAAATGCATACCGCACGACAACAGCATGTTATTTGCATTATTATCACTTTTTACTGAGATACACAACACGTAACGCGTACATAAAAAGTTGGCTCACTTTAACTTTTGTTGTGTCGGCTGGCGGCGCTGCTCTCCAAATTTGGCAGTGCATGCTCATCAAGCTGGCTGCTTTAGCTGCTGTTCATTGTCGTACTATCCATGAGAAAATCATCCAGAATATCCATATTGGGACCAAAACACACTTCTCACCTTTTCATCTTTTCCTCTTCGGACAGTTCTTGGGCGCGCTAGGACGTCATTTGTTTACGCACAGCGGGCGGGTATAGCCAGGTAGCGTCGACGCAAATCTACGATACCGGCCCAGCAACACCTTGGTAAAGTGATAATAATGCTCTATATTATTCTCATGAGCAGATAAATTCTTAAACAAACGTCACATTTATTAACTGGGGTCATGGGGTTACAACAAAACTGAAAAAATGCCTTTGCACCCTAAAATATTGTTTTATCTAAAGTGGAATTATGAGGAAAAACTTTGGAGTCTAGTGAAATCACAAGATGTTGCTCCTGACATATTGCTTTATGATACTAGTGCTGGATTTCTCATACGAACATGAATATTTTTAGTTTACAAGTTGTTTTAGTCTGCTTCTCAGATAAATCGCTCATAATTAGTCACATGTGGAGGCAGCCGCATGAATAAATAAAAGTCTAAAAGTAAAAAGTAAAGTACACCTACACATACAGCAAGTGAATTAAAGTAAGGATGATCATCCTTAGTTTTTGCAGAGGAGTTGTGCCTGAGAGATGATAATGCTGCACATAATCACCATACTTCAGATGACTTCTTGAGTGCAAAAGGAGAAGATTTCATTGTTGGCTCCTGAAAGTATTATGTAAATGAGTAAAGGCAGCTGTTTAAATCACTCCCAAAGAAGGCGTCACTTTTGTTGTTGTAGTTGTTTTGCAGCAGGAAGCTTCAGTCACGTGCACCTATCCATTCTGAACCTGCACTTATTTGCAGTAACAAGGATCATGCATGCATATTGTTTTTTTTTGTTTTTTTTTTTGTATTCTGCTCAGTACTTTATACCCCCATCAGACATCACGCAGAATGGCATCAGAATTATGAATCGGCGCACATCCCAAAAGTGTCGGATTTCAGTTCCAGAACATTCTGACAACCATCTGCGGACGTCTACACAGTTTGTGCATCGCACTCGGCCCTGAGTGTGATGCACATGTTCAAAACCCTCCGGGCGCTGTTGAGATGGGACACCTATCTGATGACGGCCCATGTGCAATCTGAGAACCATCTGACCACAATTTACATATTCTGATGCAGTGGTGGGCACAGTTCCACTAATCCGCTAAGTGCTAATTATCGAAGCTAATGTTTTCATTATCGGATTAGCTTTTCAGATAACTTTGAAAACCATAATCGGACCAATTAGCTTCTGATAAATTTTGGACCGATAATTTTTAGATCGCTAACATGTTTTTGTAGGTGAAGTGAATAAATCTTAATCAGTTAAAAACATCTGTTAAGTCTGATATTAAAGGTTTTAGCACTTACCTGTGAAATGTTTTGTAACAGATAAACAGCTCTATTCTCTGTAAAGAGGCTGGTTTCAGGAGAAACCACTCTATCCTCTGCAGTCAAAGAAGAGCTGGTCACAAGATAATTGCTCTTGACACCATATTAACTCACTCGCAATATCACCCAAGTCATCTAGAGGCATACAGTTTTAACTTATGGTTAAAATTTTAACAAAACTAATTTCGGACATGTTATTTAAATTAATGTCCCTTCTGAAGTTTTATAAAGTGAAAACATCAGGTATATGTTTTAGTTTTAAAGTATTGCACTCATTTTGAAGGTTTGAGTGTGGACATGCTGTGTCCAGGTGTGTTATGGGTAATCTCAGTACAGTCATGACAGGAGAAATGCATTTGAGACGCTCTGATCAGGCTCCACACGGACAACGGCATTAAACTCTTTGCATATTGTGCCTAAAACTTGTGAATATATTCTCTGGGTTTATAGGCATTGTTACTGTGTTTGTTTTATGTAAAAATACCAGAAGAAGCTCAGATTGCTTCTCCACGCAGATTAAAAGTAGCACACAGATAATTTGGAATATTTGTTTTGGCAAGTTTTCACGGTCTCTACTGCCATCTGCTGGCCAGTAGTGTTCATGGCAGTATTTGCCCTAAGTTTTGAGATATCCCATAATCCAATGCACGACTGAGAGTCGTTGGAGCCTCTTGCAGCAGCTAAAGAAATAAAAATGGACATTTTGGTTGTATAATGTTCATTTACAATTGTCGGCGTGGATTCTGTTGTTTAAACAGGAGCAACTCTCTGGCGCGCAAAAAAAAAAACAGGTACGCAAAGGATTATGGGTAAGGGTCTCAACATCTGGGCGCAAGTAGATGGCAGTGTTCTATGCATTTTGACCCCGGTTATATCAGAAGGTTGAAAAATCCCAAATTGACTCTTGTTTTTGCAGATGGCTTTTTTATATATGAATAAAATGGCATATTTTACAAAAGCACATTTATATGTCAATACCAACACACACGTCACATCACATTAACGTGTTGGTTTTTACATAGAATGAATGAGTCAACTAAACAGTGTTAGTGGAGGCTCATTTACCCATATCCCTTTGGCATCTGTCTGTGTTTGTTACAAAACTTCAGAATTCGTGCAGTATTTAAAATTAAAAGATGTGTGTTATATTTTAACTTTGTACAAATGACAGAACTGACATTAATGGAGTTATTTTTTAATCAAAACCATAAGTCAAAACTGCTTTATTTTCCAAGACCTCTGCCTCACGGTGGCACAGTTGTATCCTGTTAAGGAATAATGGCGTGCGTGCGTGCGTGCGTGCGTGCTCCTCTTCACTGCTTCAGTAAACAGGAGCTTCCAACAGTGGACAAGGGAGACAATACTGAAAGTTATCCGTTATCGATTAGCTGTAGCTTCCGATAAATTTTTGGGTGGTTATCGGTTTAGCTTTATAAAAAACAACTTTTCAGTTAGCTGATTTTCTGTTATCGAAGCTAAGTTCTTGGTTAGCTGTGCCCACCACTGTTCACTGTTCTGATGGCGTCAAAACAGCATCTGAAATGATCTGATCATGGTTGATTGAGATCTGAGTTTGATCGGTCACAGCAAAGCCTGCCGACATGTTGTGCCACATTTGTCCACCTCCACTGGACCAGGAAATGTTGTTATGTAATAATGTATGTGGCACTGTGTGCTCATCAGAGGCTCGGTGCAGCGTCACAATGCAGCTGAATGGGATGTCACCATTGTAACGCACATATTATTACACGTTCAGCTCCTGAAGTCTGTAGTAGGTATGATGTGGAAATGTTTGCCCATCATATGACAACATAAATAAACATGTAACTCACCTCCAGTACCTCACGTTCCACAGTGCTGCACAGACAGCAGGTCAAGTCCCTTTCACCCAGCTGTGCTGCGTGCTGGCAATGTCGATCTGCTGACAAATGCATAATCCACCTCTGGTAGAGTGGCTGGTACAGCTCACTGCTTTGATCACCTGTTCTACACACACAGGCACACGTGGCTCGTTCAGCCATTGTGAAAACACGCACACACCTGAGTGAACACACACTCATCACTCAAATCACCTGTTCTATGCATGTACATGCGCACTCAGTCATGTGAGACACAGACTGATGAGAGGTCAGTTTAGCGCTGGGAATGTGAGGACGAGCTGAGATTTGATTGCGTGGGTGAGTGAGTGAGTGACAGCTCCAATGTCGGTGTGTCTGACAGCAGTCTCTCATCTGACTGCTGTCAGAAATATGTTTGGGCTGCATCCTGCAGATGTGCACATGGCAGTCCGGATGCATTCAGACACGGCTGACCACGCCTTTTTTCCTCCCGACTGCGTCGGATTACAGCAGTATTTGCCGTGTTGAAATGGTTCCTCCACATTTTTTCTATGTGCCACGGGGGCTTTAGTGTCATTACCTGAATTTGCTTGGTTGAGATTTTTAATATAAATGTTTTTATGTTTTCTTCATGTATGTTATACAAAGTATGTTAGTGCATACCTGGTGTTTCACTGTTTATGGCTGGGGGGGCCTTGCCTTCCTTTTTGTTTCTGTCCTTTGTTTCTCCTTCCAGGTGGCTTGCATTTGGGACTGAGTGGCTGTGTTGCTGAGGTTATGAGACCTCACCCTGATCACCTGCGGCTCGTCAGGACTCACAGCTGAGGTGCATCTATATGGATTGGAACATGGTGGCATTTAAGACTGGAGTATACAGTGTGTATTTGCCAGAGACTCGACCTTGTGACCAGACGGGTGAGATCGTCGTCTCGGGAGCCATCTCATCATCAGTGGATGCAGAGAACGTCCAGGTTTGATGCACGTCTGTGAAAGAGGAGGGGTGAGGTCTCACGCTCGTCAGCCACTTCCTGAGGTACGTTAGATTTTGTGACTAACATTTATACAGTCAGTAAATGTGGTGTCCCTCACACCTTTATTATATTGAGCTGTATGTTAGTCATGTATCGGCTTCCACTGCAGTGGAGTTTTGTGAACTGGATGTTCCATGCCTGCAGGTTGGGAAGCTGATTAGTAATCAAGCCAGGAAGTGTTTGCTGTTTGTACACCTTTAAGTGTTCTCTCTGTGTGTAGAGTGTGGACTCACATAATGGTTCCTTCTTTCACAGACTCGGTTTTTGTTGCGGCCACCTGGGGGTGTCGGCGGGGTCCTTGGTCCGAACAGCTTCTGGCTCCGGACCGTTAGCGCTGCTGGGAGCGCACCACGCCAGACCGCCTTTTTGTTATTTTTGTATCACTGTTATGTATTAAATTCAGTTAGCCTTTGTACCGTGCTCTGCTTATTCATACTGGGTCCTTCAAACGCTGGTCGGTTCTCCGAGCTGCGTCCGACACATAACAGTAGTCTCTGGCCAAACATCACGGACCCAGCGGTAGCAGAGGCGGTAACCGCCGGGAAGGCGGCAGCAGACGTTCAGTAGTTTATCCGGATCAGTTGCGGGTGCTCTCCGCCCGGATGGTGCGTGTTTGAGACCCATCGCTGAATACTGATTTGTGCTCTCTTGCAGCCGTGTTCCTGTGTTTGTGCCTTATCCGAGGGTCGTGGTGGAGTGTGACTGGCGACGGCTTCGCTCACGCTCCGACCGGATAAGAGGTTTAAACGGGAGCTGCAAGAGTGAGTCTGTAATGGGTGAACGCGCATGGCGAGCTCTGTGGCACGGGTCGCTGAGCTTCCTGTGTTACAGTCGTAGCCCTGTTTCCCGGGTAATGAGCTACTGCGTCTGTTGTGTCAGCTCCGTGTTATTTAGTTGAATCACATTTTTGGTTGTGTGTTGCTCACAGCTGCGCACAGAAAAGCAGCTCGTTTGTTTTCTCTGTCACCAAGGGTTTTTTTATTTTTAGCACTCTGGCTCCCTCTGTTGGTGACTGAGTCACATTACTGTCAAGCTCTTAAGTTGGAACAGGTGTGTTCCATTTGTTTGAGCTTGACGGTAAAATCACTTATTTGTTTGTGTTAGTTCATTTTGTGTGGGTGTTTTTTGAGTTGGTTTTGTGTGGGATTTTATTTTTGTTTTTCACTATTTAGTGTCTGGGGTCGTGACCCTGCAGTTCTGCCAAGAAAAAAAAAAAAAAAAAAAAAAAGGACCCGAGCAACTGTATGTTAGTCTGTTAGTCTTTCTTTTTATTTCTTTCAGTTTCACCTCCCAGGGTTTGATGGGACGGTCCCCTGGGGGGTCATGGGGAGGTAATTGGGTTGTTTTTTTTTCTCTCTTTTTTTTTGTTTTGTTTTTTGTTGTGCCCTCTCTTCTCCTCTGACTCCAGCCGGGTGAGCCGTAGAGTCGGCGTTGCTGGAGTGGTGCAGGTTGGTTATGCTGGGCGTTTCCCAGGTATCCTCTGCACCTGGGGGGGGGGGGGGGTTCTTTTTTGTTCCCTCTCTTCTCCTCTGACTCCAGCCAGGTGAGCCGTAGTGTCGGCGTTGCTGGAGTGGTGCACTTTGGTTATGCTGGGCGTTTCCCAGGTAACCTCTGCACCTGGGGGGGGGGGGTGGGGGTTTTTCCCTCCTTTTGTTTTTTTCCCCCCAGTTTCCGCCTTCAAGGGTTTGACTGTGGTGTCCTCTGGGGGGGAAAGGGCTGTGGGTCCATCTAGCCATAGTCGGCCGAGGCTGGGTCCGTTGGTCATGAGGGGAGGCGTCTCCTGGGTTTGACGAGTGGTCCTCTGGAGGCGCTGGGAGTCCCCGTGGGTGACGTTGGATCCCAGAGGGACCCTCGGCTGTGGTTATTACTCCTGGAGCTGCGGGAAGTCCTCTGGGGGGTGTTGGTCCCTACATGTCCGTTTGGGGGGGCGGGGGGGCGGGGTGTTTAGGCACTTTTAATTTGTAAGCTTAAGTTTGGGGTTTTTCTTTTCTCCTCTTCCCGGGTTTGATGGACGGTCCCCCTGGGGAGGGGGGATGTTTTGGTTGTTTGTGTTTGTCTTTTTTGTTTTATGACTAAGACCGAACATGGTTGGATAAAGGCTGACTGCACAGGTTTAAGAACTCCTGGCTACACCTGTGCTAAGGGACTGACTGAAACAAAGGCAAGGATGCAGCCAGAGGAGAGGACATCAACCATTCTGTTGGAAGACGAATGCAGATGCGGGTTTCCAGCCATGGTCCCTGGAGGGGGGTGTTTCTCCTGGGCCAGTTTGTCTGGTCGCCGGGAGGCTTCCCGTGATGGGTGGGGTACTGTTATATGGCTGGGGGGCCTGGGCTGCCTTTTTGTTTGCTGTCCTTTGTTTCTCCTTCCAGTGGCTTGCATTTGGGACTGAGTGGCTGTGTTGCTGAGGTTATCAGGACCTCACCCTGATCACCTGCGGCTCGTCAGGACTCACAGCTGAGGTGCATCTATATGGATTGGAACATGGTGGCATTTAGACGGTAGTATACAGTGTGTATTTGCCGAGAGGACTCGACCTTGTGACCAGACGGGTGAGATCGTCGTCTCGGGAGCCATCTCATCCTCAGTGGATGCAGAGAACGTCCAGGGTTATGAGGCACGGTCTGTGAAAGAGGAGGGGGGTGAGGTCTCACGCTCGTCAGCACACTTCCTGAGGTACGTTAGATTTTGTGACTAACATTTATACAGTCAGTAAAATGTGGTGTCCCTCACACCTTTATTATATTGAGCTGTATGTTAGTCATGTATCGGCTTCCACTGCAGTGGAGTTTGTGAACTTGGATGTTCCATGCCTGCAGGTGGGGAAGCTGATTAGTAATCAAGCCAGGAAGTGTTTGCTGTTTGTACACCTTTAAGTGTTCTACTCTGTGTGTAGAGTGTGGACTCACATAATGGTTCCTTCTTCACAGACTCGTTTGTTGCGGCCACCTGGGGGGTGTCGGCGGGGTCCTTGGGTCCGGAACAGCTTCTGGGCTCCGGACCGTTAGCGCTGCTGGGAGCGCACCACGCCAGAACCGGCACTTTTTGTTATTTTTGTATCACTGTTATGTATTAAATTCAGTTAGCCTTTGTACCCGTGCTCTGCTTATTTCATACTGGGTCCTTCAAACGCTGGTCGGTTCTCCGAGCTGCGTCCGACACATAACACTCACAGTGGAATTTGTGATTGAGAATTAATTTGATAACTAAGACAAGACACTCATGATTAGAACTCTGTCAGTGTAGATGAAGTGGACTGCCTGTCAGCATCATGTTCACCTTCTTACCCTTGCATTTATCCCCAATTACACACTAGATGAAAAAATTGCAGGATCACTTAATAGCTTGATAGCGTACTTGATACACCACTTTGGCATATAATCAGAGCTCAAATTAAGGTGCAGGATCCACAAGGTTTGGATTCGTTCTCAGAATTAATCATCAGTGCATTTTAAGCAGTTATTTGTCATTGTCTTTAAGAGGTAGAGTACACCTGAACATAGCACACTGCTGTTTTCAAGTTTTTGTTTTTTTTCTGGAAAGTTGACAAACCTGGTGTCCAAGTGGTTAGTGTGCTTGGTTACAGTGTGGAAAGTTCTCGGTTCAAACCCCACCCCTCAATGTAATGTGGAGTTGCGTCAGGAAGGGCATCCAACATTAAACTTGTGCCAGTTCAACATGCAGATCCACCGTGAATCTGCTGTGGTGACCCAGAATGAAAAAAAAACAAGGGAGCAGCCAAAGGGACCTTAGTTACTGACAGACCTGTGTGCTGTCTCAAAATGCAGAGTGGATAGAGGCCACCAAAGCTCCCTGAGGTGAAGCTATAAAATAGCAAGGTGATGTTTCAGTTTATTTATATTATTATTTTGATATGCTGTGTCTGGGTGACTTAGTGGTTAACACTGTGGTTAACACTTCTCATAGTGAGAAGGTCCTTGGATCACTTTCCTCCTGTTGGTTCCTTCTATTTGCTCTGGCTTCCTTCTGCTTCCAAAGACATTGTGACTAGGTGAATTGGAACATTACATTTGCCAGACGTGTAAGTGTGAATGTGTTTGGCTGTCCATATGTGACACTGTGATAGTGGTGGCCTGTCCAGGGGCTGCAACACCTCTCGCCAATGACTCATGGGATAGGTTCAACCCCACCCCTGTGACAATTATTGGAATAAGAATAGAAAATGGAATAGTGTAGAAAATGAATGAATGCTGTTTCTGAATATTTTGCTGAAAAATAAACTGTACTTGTCTTTAAGACCGCTCAAGTCTGGAAGCATGCACAAATGTTACGCAGTGCTGTATCATCACACCACAGAATTGCACTGGATCCTGGATTGCAACCACTCAGGCAGATAATCGAACTGTGTATCTCTAGCTCTCAAAAGTAAACATCTGTCACAGCCAGGTTTAAGTTGGGTGTCTCCTTGGCCTTCCACAGCCACTGGGGTCTTCAACACTGAGGCATCTGTGTGCTGCATCATGTACAGAGAAGTGTGCAACATGACCAAAATGTCACAGTTGCGTTTCTTCACAATGCATATCATGCTCCTCACCTGGGTCTCCCAAAGTAACTGTTCGTTTGACACAGTCATTCCACCCATACCCAAGGATCTCGTGAAGCAACCTAGTACATCTAGGACATCCTGTTATTGCCTTAGTTCAAAGTCTCGTTCTAAATGCTGTCCTACAAACAAAATTTAGTATTTGTGTAAGTAGAGAAGCATGCATATTTATCAACAGTGGGACTCCATTCATACACCCATCAGTGTTAGTGCTCATAAATTCCACATGTTCTAAAGGACATGCTCTTACATGCATTCAGAAACACCCTCAACTAACAACGTATGGTTTAAAAAAAACAAAACAAAACAAAATAAAACACTTGTTTGTTACTTGTGTTCCTCACCAAAATCACAGTCAAAGTGAAATGGAGATTGAAGTGCTTGTCTATGGATACAGCAGTGATACAAAAAAAGGAAAAGAATAAAACATACATCTGCCACTAGGTGGTGAAGGCCATCACCAGTAAGTTCAAGCCTACCATCCTTACTGACCATTCATTCATCGGTGCTGTGTTGTTTCTTAATTTTTACACCAAAGTCACTTGTGGACAAAATTCTAATGAGCTTTGAGGATGCTAAACAGGCTCACCACAAAAACCCAGCACTGAAGATTCCAGTTAACAGAATAAGTAGGCAGTTATTTATCATTACAGTTGTCCTGGAATCCTCTGTGCTCCTGTGACATCAACACACTGCTGCCTTTAAGAAGATAAAAATTCTCCTAATGATATTTCAGCAGCAGAAATAATGTGGGCTGATTTTTAAATATAAAATTTCAGCTTCATTTGATTCGTTTGATTCATGACTTGTAATAGGAGGCAGAGTTTAGTGTTTGTTCATGGTAAAGGCTGTTATTTTTTATTTTTTATTTATTTATTTATTTTTACTTAAATGATGAAGGCAAAAAGCTTGCAGTTTAATTCAGACAGATTTTGTTTTTTTGTTTTGTTTTGGTTTTTATTTGTAGGTTTTGAGGCAACACATTTGTAACTCAGCATAATTACTATTCTGTGCTTATTATGTTGTGGAAATAAGAACGTTTAGTTGTGTGCTCTTGTAGTTCCCCTCTTCTACCACTAGATGCTGTGCTTATACATGGTCAGACCTGTGAGTATATTTGCGAACATTCTGAAGTCCAAGTACACTTGATAATTTCCACATTTTGTGTATAAATATCTGTAGGCACAATTTATGCACAAATCTGGGGGTACTAAGGGTTGATAAATGAGGGCCCTGGAATGTATTCTGCAGTTTGGTCAACCTACAGAGGGTGGAGACTATACGATTGTCTCAGTCACTCATCATCTGTTTGATGATGCTAAGACTAAAATTTGAAAAGAAAAATACAATAAAAAATCTTACAATTTCTAACTCCAAATCTAACAAAATTCCTTCTGTCTTTTTCTGCATTTACTTAAGCACTTGAATTTTCCTTGTTTCTTTTTTTTCTTATTTATTAGATGTCTTGCTTTGTGATATCAGCATTTTGATGGGGAGAAATCACCTTAGGTTTTCTTTAATTGCCTTTTTTCTCCTTCTAATTGGGCTTCCACTGCGGTTAAAACGTTTGAAGTAGCAATGAAATTGGCTGATAATATTGCCATAATATTAATAATGTTGGGGAAAGTGTAGTGACACGGACCCACAACAGGGGGCGCAAATGACGGTCCAATAGATGAGCCAAAAGGTAACATTTGTTGTGAATGTGCACAACGATTATACAGACAATCACCAGAATCTGATAGTCATACACAACAGTGACTTGTGGGCAGGCTCGAGGATAGAAGACGTCTGTCCTGAGAAGAGCCGGAACCACACGATTTCCACCGCCACCGAACCTGGTGAATACTGGAGCCGCCAAGTCCCCGAATTCCCAGGTGGTCACCCGTCCCCGACTGTCGGATCTGGTACTGCTGGCGAGGAGCACAAACAGTGAGATGTGGTTGTGCACACCCAGTAACAAAAACAGTCAGAAGGTGGAAAGTCACCTCCACCTCTAATCACACACTCGTGCAGCTCCTGTTAAATCACTTATCTGGCTGGAGTGTGAGCGAAGCCGTCGCTGATCACACTTCACGCCAATCCCACAGATAAGGAAACGCCACAGGAATACGGCTGCAAAGAAGTTCAGATTATTACTCAATGTTTAAGTCAGCAGAGACAATTACCTTCACAGGTAGATGATATCTCGGCAAGCGAGGTGGAGATGACGTCCGGCTTTATGGAGTGGATTGATGAAGTGGAGATGGGTGACAGCTGTCATGAGTTGACAGCTGTCAACCCCGGCTGTGTCCGTGGCGGCAGCGCCCTCTCGTGCCTGAAGCCCGCACTTCAGGCAGGGCGCATTCTGGTGGTGGGCCAGCAGTACCTCCTCTTCTGGCGGCCCACACAACAAATAACCTCTCTCCCTGCACTCTACTGTGTTTTCAGAGGCTAGAGCTTTGCTACCCTGAAGAATGACTCATTATTCAACTTGGCACATATTTAGCCCACAGTAATAATGAACATATTTGTCAATCCTGGTGAGATAAGTGTCAGACATTTGTATCTCAGCATCATGAGATTAAAATAATCAACTATATAGAAACAATGCATCTACTTGAGTAAAAATTCATTATCTTTGACCACAGCTCAAAGTGTGACCCTATTATCTGCGAATGTAACAGGATAGGACTTGGACAGCCAAACTGTAGACGAATGGATGGGGTACTCCATATACAGCGGGTAAAATAAGTATTGAACACATCATTTTTTTCAGTAAATATACTTCTAAAGGTGCTGTTGACATGAAATTTCACCAGATGTCGGTAACAACCCAAAAAATTCACACAGGCAAAGAAAACCAAAACAAATCAGTACAGAAATAAAGTTATGTGTACAAAATGGAATGACACAGGGAAATAGTACTGAACATGCTTACTGAAATGTTTCCTTCATACAAAAGCCTTTGTTGGTAATAATAACTTCAAGACACCTCCCGTATGGAGAAACCAGTCACATGCATTGTTCGGTGTGATTTTGGCCGATTCTTCCTCACAAACAGATTCAAATCATGAAGGTTCCGTGGACCTCTTCTATAAACTCTATCTTTAGTTCTTTCCATAGGTTTTCTATTGGATTCAAGTCAGATGATTGGCTGGTCCATTCTAGCAGCTTTATCTTCATTATCTGAAACCAAATGAGTGTTTCCTTGGATGTGCGTTTAGGATCATTGTCTTGCTGAAATGTCCACCCTCGTTTCATCTTTATCATCCTTGTAGATGACATGATTTTGATGCAACTTACTATATTTATTTTCGCAGTTCACGTTCTACTCATGTCAGGTAGCAAGCATCTTACTATGTAGCAGCAGCTGGCTAGGGTGCACTTTAATTACAGCCTGAACAGTTCAGTGTGTGCTGAGTGCGAGGTAAGGGGCGTGTTTTTTTAATTAAAATGTACCTGCTGTATACAACATGTCAGAGCATCTCATAGAAAATTAATGATGACATATAAACACAATGCAATGCAACGTACTATACCTTAACTAAAGTGACATGAAATATACAATGACGTGGCTAAAATTAATCTCTAACTCAGCTCGTGTATGTATGTATTTGAGCCTGCATATATAATTTTGACCATGTGCTGATTAGAGAAGATCCAAAATAAATTCAAACTTTTACCCCAACTCTTGTTTTTTAAAGTCATTCATGATGCATTCCACCCTGACAAAATAACAGTTCAAAACACATCATTAAAAGCCCAAAATTATGATGACATTCATACCCATGTATGTCAACTTTAGACCACAGCTGTATTGTTGTGGAGTCTGTATCACATGAACTGTGACAGTGTGCCTCAATACATCAAAACAAATACTTCAATGTTACGGCTGATTGGAAATGGAGATGTTAAAACATGAGTGAATGAATTTTCAATTTCATGTATAAGTGCAACAGTCAGTGCAGTGTCTGTACATGCACTAGACTGTATGGTATATGAGACAGCAAAGTGTTAAAGTAATTGAGATGATTCTGGTCTTTTTGCATTTGAGGAGAAATTAATTCTTTCATTATATTTAAAGCCAATTATTCAGTGCACCTGCAATGCATAATTTATAAGCCAGTCTTAATTATTTTGTTATATTACATAGTGGAGGTATTTGATTTTGAATGATGCTGTGATTAAAATAATCCACAGTAATACCATTTCTGTGTTCAGGATAAAGAAATTCAGGTGCAACTCATTCCTATTAGATTAATTCTGACCTCCACCGGTGCTGGTAATTATTGCAGCTTCTATTCTTGGCACAATGGCGTTGTGACTGATATAATCCACAGCAGAGCCATTTACCCATTTAATTAAACATGACATTTTCAGTGCTTCTTTTTTCAATGTGAAAATAAAATGTGACAATGGAAATTATGTGGACAATGCTATCTGCCATTTTTATTTTATTTATTTTTTGTCTTTTTTCTTTTTCTTCTTTATTTAACCCTTGACAACTGATGGAGGACAGCAAATTCATCTGCCATCTGTGCACAGATGGGCGGAGGACATCAAGAAAATCATGTCGATGATCACTTGGTCAGAGTTAATTACATTTTGGTGGTGATCCTGAGTCAACAATTTGTCATGCGATGTCATAAAGATATCTTGCTGACAAACTGTCACCTGATTATTCCCACACCTGTGTGCTCTCTGAGTACCCTGGAGTTGGTTGTGTTGTCTTTAAAACATAAACCAATACATCCAGTGTAAAATTGTTACTTCCACCAACACACAGAAGAAGCTGCATGTTATGCGATTGCCTGTCCATCAGCCTGACTTTGGACATACTAAGTCAAAATGTTGTAGATGGATTGTAGTGAAATTTCATGAAAAAGCTTTACATTTTGATGGTGAGCTTAATTTGCTACATACTGCCTTTTTAATTTAAATTATCACAATTCAAAGTGTTTAAACATTTCCAATTAAACATGTCATAACTAAAAGCAAACAAACAAATTAAATACAAACAGTACAAAATTATAAAATCCAGTATTATACACAATAATTTCACACATCTGGCAAATGAAAAATCAAATAGAATAGCTGCATGTTTGTATAAATTTAAAAGATTTAGTGGTATCAGACTGTTCATTCCAAAAGGTAGACTATTCCGCAGAAAAGATGAAAGCCCTGTGGCCCACACACTTCTTCTGGAACACATAATAGTCCCAACAAACTAGGGTGTGGCAAACCAGAAAATAAGACATTAAAGTAATCAATTCTCTATAAAACAAGTGCATGTAACAGTGTGTCTGAAGCAGCCACAAGCAGAATAGGCATAATATTTGCTTTATTACACAGATAAGGCATTCTTTCAATTAGTCTGTCTGAATCCAAACTGTTGGTTACACTGCATTGTGACTCAGTATTAGCATTAAATCAACCTTACATCTAAATGGAAAAAATGAAGGCAGAATTGTGGTTTTGCTCCTTTGCAGGCTGACAGGTCACAGTGCTGGTGGCCACGATCTAAGTGTTCTCAGCAGTATTTGATTGAGAATTGTTTTGGATCAAAAACCAACTTTAGGGGGAAAAAAACATTTTGGAGATGACAAGAGTCATGAGATCGCTGTCACAGGCCCGCATGTGCTCTCTTTGTAGATCGTTCCTTAATTTGTCTCACCCCTGCGTTTAATTGCTTTTCCTGTCGCTTGGCAGTAAGCCTTTCCTTTTGTCAATACTTGCTCAGAACAGCCATGTGGTTTCTCACCATTCACCTCCTCCTGACATGCATAATAATGAGCAGGTGTTCCCTTTAGTTACTGTGCATGGGTTCCTCTCTGCATTTTCATCTCTGCACCATTTGCATGTTTTTTCTCAGGATCTTATTGTGTCTTAAACAATAACTACTCCGCAGTCCTTGCCAACTAACAACTCTTCATTGTATGGACGGACCCCTCATGAGCTGGCGCTTCAGGTAGTTATCAATCCGTGCGTGGATTTTGAACATTTCAAAGTTGGCAAGGTGACAAGGATCCTCGACACACAGTCCCCACACACTTCCAGAGCCATCGCAGGCATCAGAAAGCCCTCTGGAAGTCCCAACTCGTAATGTGAGAGAATCATGAACGAACTTTGTCAGGGGTTGGCAAGGGATGAAACTACATTGTGAGTGACTGTGAACAAAATGAGGATCTCACATTCCCTGTAGGAAACATGCATGACTTGCCCTCGGAGCAGGCCAAACTAGAAGAAATGATTAGAGAGAGACTGCACTTCTGGAAGTGGCCGAGGGAGTCCAGCAGCAGTAGCTTGTGGTCAGCAGACTGGATGCTCCTGTTCACAACAGCTGAGGTTATCTTCTATTTTTTTCCTTCTAAATCTGGATCACAATAGGAATAACTCTCATGCTGGTGGCCGTGAGCCACGTGCATGCACCATGTCCATGGCTTCAGCACAGCCATGGACAAATACGGGTCATTTCTAAGAACCAAGGAGGACATCTGTCCACAAGAGAATGTTGCACACATCCATGTGTGACTGTGCCAATCAGGAGCTCTTCCCCACAGAGATTCAAGATTCAAACAATTTTATTTGACCCCTAAAAGGGCAATTCATATCACACCCAAGTGGAGGTGATGGTCTAGTGGTTAAAGTTTTGGGCTTTGGACCAGAGGATTCTCGGTTCAAATCCCAGCCTGACCAGAACATTACTAAGGGCCCTTGGGCAAGGTCCTTAATCCCCTAGCTTCTCCCGGTGTGTAGTGATCACCTTGTATGGCAGCAGCCTCACATCGGGCTGAATGTGAGGCATTTGATGTGTAAAGCGCTTTGAGCGTCTGATGCAGATGGAAAAGTGCTATATAAATGCAGTCCATTTACCATTTTACCATTTGCCATTACCACCCAATTACTTCAGACAGAAAAACAGCAATTAATCCACAGTTATTACTAGTTGAATGTAATAATGGCACACATCAGAATAAAAACAACCGCACATATACATTTGATTGTTTATGTACGCTAAAGTTTGAAACAGTCTGTTGTGTGGGCCGCTGAAGAGGAGGTACTGCTGGCCCACCACCAGAGGGCGCCCTGCCTGAAGTGTGGGCTTCAGGCACGAGGGGGCACAACCGCCTCGTAGGAGCAACCAGGAGTGACAGCTGTCACTCATCATCTACACCAGCTGTCACTCATCACCACCATCCCCATAAAGGCCGGGCAGCAACTCCACCTCGCTGCCGAGATATCGCCGTACCTCAGGTAAAACTCTCAGCCGTTTTTGGTGCTGAACGCACGTTTTGTTCTCCTGAGTATTTTGCAGGCGTACCTGTTTGACTACTCGCAGCTGGGAGCTGGGTTTGTGGATTGTGGAGGAGTCGACGCTCTTCACTCCTCACACCAAACCTGATAAGTAGTTCATTCAGGCTCTGCACGTATATTGTTCCTGTTTTCGGAGGTGGAGGTGTTTTTCCCACCCATTAACAGAGAGACTGCTGCTGATTGTTTTACTGGGTGTGTGTACACACACCCACCATTAACTGTTTCTGCCTCCTGCCAGCAGTACCAGGTCTGACAGCTGGAGACAGTGGCCACCTGGGGACTCAGGACTTGGCGGCTCCGGTGTGCTTCAGATCCGTTGGCAGTGGAAATCGTGTGGGGCCCGACTCTTCTCTGGACAGACGTCTTCTATCCTTGAGCCTGCCCACGTCACCTTTGTACGAGGTCTGTTGTGAAAGTGTAGGAACACGGACCCACAACAGGGGGCGCAATGAACGGACAATGGAGAGAGTAAATAACAAGATTTACTACTGAAACAAGCACGAGTAATACAACAAACACAATTTGGGGTCGAATCCGCTGGTGTCGTGTGGGCAGGCTCGAAGGTAGGAGACGTCTGTCTCAGTCGAACCGGAACCACCCAGATCTCCTCTGCCACCGAACCCTGGAAATACTGGAACCGCCAAGTCCCGAATTCCCAGGTGGCCACTGCCTCCGCTCGTCGGATCCGGTACTGCTGGCAGGAGAGAGCAACAACACACAGGAGTGGATGAACGCACCCAGTAACAGAGAGGGGAGAAGCCGCCTCCACCTCTTGGCAAAGTTTAGCAGGAAGGTGAGTACTTATCCAAAGAATGAGGTTTTCAGTAGTCACCAGTCCTGAAAAAGGTTTTAACAGTCTTAGCTGATGATGCAATGTATAACTGCAGAGAATACTACCTTGGTCTTAGGCGATATCTCGGCACTGAGGTGGAGACGCCGTCCTCCTGATATACCTCGGTGCTGAGTAGAACAGCTGTGTCTGGTGATGGGTGACAGCTGTCACCCAGGCTACTCCCATGATGCGGCAGCGCCCTCTGGTGCCTGGAGCCCGCACTCCAGGCAGGGGCGCCCTCTGGTGGTGGTGGGCCAGCAGTACCTCCTCTTCAGCGGCCCACACAACAAGGTCTGTCAATAAAGTATAGGTCTTTTATATTTTTTTCAAAAACTATATGGATTTCATTCATATGTTTTTACATCAGACATGCTTGAACCCTCGTGCGCATGCGTGAGTTTTTCCACGCCTGTCGGTGACGTCATTCGCCTGTGAGCACTCCTTGTGGGAGGAGTCATCCAGCCCCTTGTCGGAATTCCTTTGTCTGAGAAGTTGCTGAGAGACTGGCGCTTTGTTTGATCAAAATTTTTTCTAAACCTGTGAGACACATCAAAGTGGACACGGTTCGAAAAATTAAGCTGGTTTTCGGTGAAAATTTTAACAGCTGATGAGAGATTTTGAGGTGATACTGTCGCTTTAAGGACTTCCGTCGTCAGCCTGTTTCAAGCTGAAAAACCTCCACATTTCAGGCTCTATTGATCCAGGACGTCGTGAGAGAACAGAGAAGTTTCAGAAGAAGTCGGTTTCAGCATTTTATCCGGATATTCCACTGTTAAAGGAGATTTTTTTAATGAAAGACGTGCGGACGGGTCCGCGCGTCGGGACGCAGTCGGCGCGGTGCGGCGGCACAGGAAAAACACCACCGTGTTGATAACCATTTGTAAAATCCAGGCGGCTTTTGATGGCTTTCAGTGGAGTGAGTATCTGAGAAATTGTTTAACAGGTGGACATGTTCCAACTTGTCCTTAAGGCTTCCAACAGAGGTCTTTTTCCTGTGGCGGAGCGTCGCGGCGGCTGCGAACCGACGCTGCAATCCACACGCACGTCTTTCATTAAAAAAATCTCCTTTAACAGTGGACTATCCGGATAAAATGCTGAAACCGACTTCTACTGAAACTTCTCTGTTCTCTCACGACGTCCTGGATCAATAGAGCCTGAAATGTGGAGGTTTTCAGCTTGAAACAGGCTGATGACGGCGCCTGGGACCGTTGCGCGACGTCCCGTTCCTTGGGAAGTCCTTAAAGCAATAGTATCACCTCAAAATCTCTCATCAGCCATTAAAATTTCACCGAAAACCAGCTTAATTTTTCGAACCGTGTCCACTTCGATGTGTCTCACAGGTTTAGAAAAAAATTTGATCAAACAAAGCGCCAGTCTCTCAGCAACTTCTCAGACAAGGAATTCCGACGAGGGGCTGGACGACTCCTCCCACAAGGAGTGCTCGCAGGCGAATGACGTCACCGACAGGCATGGAAAAACTCACGCATGCGCACGAGGGTTCAAGCATGTCTGACGTAAAAACATATGAATGAAATCCATATAGTTTTTGAAAAAAAATTAAAAAGACCTATACTTTATTGACAGACCTCGTATATTGACTGAAGTCAAAACCTGTGATTGTATTTCGTTGTGCACATTCACAACATTAAATTTTTATCTTTTTGGCTCATCCATTGTCCGTTCATTTACGCCCTCTGTTGTGGGTCCGTGTCACTACACTTTCCCAACACAGTCTGTCATCCGAATTGAGGCAATGTGAGTGTGGGCTGCAGCAGCTTCATGCCGCGCAACCAAGCTTGGTTCATATCAGTCTCTGTCCGTGTGTGCGTAGAGTCTGTGGGGGAGGACAAATGAGAAAGGGAGCGGTGTGTGTCACTAGAGCCGTTGAAATCTTCTGGAGGAAAAACAAGCGGGGCATTTGACCTTTGGTAGCTGATAAGGCTGCCGTGTTTGGGTTAGGCAGAGAAGCACAGAACCAAAATGATAATAATTCTATTCTATTCTAAAAAACGAAATGCGGCTTCTCTTAACTGTGCAGATTCAATTGTGTAAATGAATATTCACTGGTCTCCAACATCAATACCTTTGCAGGGCAGACAGCTGCTCCCAGATGCATTCCAACTTGCGTTTCAGTTCAAGAGTCAACGCAGTCTGAGACTGTACAGCCTTGCCAACCTCAATAATCATGACGGACAGATGCTCACACAAACGGGATAGCTCTGGTGGTAGTGGAAGCATGCTCTTCTTTTCTTATTATTATTCTTTCAGCTACTCCCGTTCAGGATCGCCACAGCAGAAGCGTGCAATAGTACCAAAAGTATGGAACCAAATTGCACTCTAAATGCAACAATGGGATGAATAATCCATGTCACGTGACATACAAAGCACCAATCAAATGAGCCACTCAGCCATTATATAAAACACAATAATCATCACTTTTACAGCCGTTATCTTTAGGCAAGTCAAGGGATGAATGAATATATAATTATTCATTACTTCTTAATCAGTGTCCTTTTATAGTCACAAAACATATGAAATACATTCTTAGAGATTCTTATTCTTATATTCCATCAGTCGTTTCTTTCCAGAGATGTTTGACGTTTTATCCAAGATGTTTAATTACCACTTCTCCAAAGTCCATGTTGTTCTCAGATGGGACCTGGTCTTTTCTGCAGATACTCTCACACTGAGCCAACATAAAAACCTGATTCCCCACAGATCATTTTTACTTCATTAGCTCCATTTAATCTGTGAGCAACAGCTGAAAGCATGCTGTGTCAGCAGCTTGTGTCATATACCTGCCAAAATTACTCAGCAATTCTGGAGATGCTCTTGGGTTTGCCGCGGGCACATTTCATGACTGACTCCCTGAGGCACTTCAAATGATGTCAGACATTTTATTCCATATATGTGAGAGGAGACAGAGGCTTTATTGGTGTTTACAGTAATATGCAAATGAAATGGAAATTTGCATCTGGTTCACTTCTGAGATATTCTGGAGTGCGCAGCTGCTTATTTCTCTTCACTGGATTGGTTTAGTTTAATCTCCTGAATATGTGTGTGTATGTTTGTGTGTGAGTGTGTTTGTCTCCCCAAACAGGATGATTGACATCTTTTTTTGGAGCTCTCTATGTTTCTCCTTTTTCAATAGCATTTATCACTGAATTAATTAAAATGTTGTAACATTTGACATGTTTGTGAATAGAAGTTCATTTTTCTGCTCATGGAACTCAAAGCATGACACAAACAGTGACCAGAATAACAGGCAGACCTGTGCTGAGCTGTAATGAAGTGAAATTCAATAGTACTACAATAAATGCTTCATTGAAGACTAGAAAGTTCATGTCAAAGGGCTTATTCATGCATATGATCATACATTTTCAACAATACTTACTTGTGTAATACTCCGAGGACCTTTTGAATGGGTAATTGCCCAACAGATCCTCACAGACTCCTCTGAAGGCATAAGGGATTTAAAAAAAAAAAAAAAATTATAGGGTATTTTGATGGCCTTAAACAAACAGAATAGTTCAGTTCAGATGATGAAGGTTTCAAAAAATTTCAGGTTGTCACACATGGGCAATTTGATGTCAAATTTCATGAAATTTTGTTTTGTTTGTTTTGTTTTGTTGGATTTTGTTGTGGATTTTTTGGACAGCCATGAGATTGACATGTTTGGTGTTCATTGCACCAAGAGCACTCTGTCAGGAGAGTTTGCCCTGAAAAAAGGAGCTCTCTGTCTGCATAAATGTGGTGATTAATTGCCTTTAAAGTTGGTGTCAGACAAAAACTTGTCAAATTAATTTGTAATTTCCAACTGTGACTTGCCATTGACAATGTGTTTGGCAAGTGCATTAGGTATAGAAATTACATGGTGGAAAGTTTTGAGCCCAAGGTATTATAATATCTATAGATATTGTCTCCTAAAGACTTCTTTTATTTGATGTTGCAAAAACAAGTGTGAAAATTAGCAAACCGTTGCAGTCTTTATTAATTTTTTGGTCAAAACCAAAGAAGATATTAAGCTAATATTTGGCACATATCCTATTAAGCACATAACCTTAATGTGAGAATTTTTAAAAGTAAATCTGAGATGGTCAGGGGGGACTTTTTCAGAAATTTGTTGAAATGACATGGAATGACCCACTTATTATTACAGAAGTATTTTCTTTTAGGGCCCCTTCACATTTGTACGAATAAGCACAAATTAATGTGAATCACGGCGGAACAGCTCGTATGAGCGAACCACGAAAACATCAAGCGGATGGGTAGGCACGAGCATGCACGTCACCGTTGCAGTGGGAACACGGTGAGCTGGAGCAAGTGTAATCACATTGCACAGCTGCTGTGAAAAAAGAAAAATACATGCCATCCACGGGATTCAAACTTGCAATTTACAAAAGCTCTGATTGCCAGCCAGAAACTTTACCACTGTGCTACCATCGCTGGCCTTTAAATGGTGTGGAAAACAGTAGTGGCTGTGGGCGGACGCCCCAACCCCCCAGTGCCCAGACCAATGTGTCACGCTGTTATGTGGTCATTCATTTTCATTATTTGCTATGTAATTGCTTATGTAGGTATTGTCGTAATTATTTATATACCTGTCCTGGTGATGGTTTCTGTGTTTGTAATGTGTGTACTGAGCTGTCCTCCAGCTGTCAGTGTGCTGCGATCAGCTGACAGGCCCCTCCCAGTGCTGTGTGTGCTCAGACCTGGCTGTCCGGCACCCATGTGATCAGATCTGTATATACATACATATAAGCATTTTATGCAAGTATGCCCCCCTGGCACGCCACATGAGTTGGAGGGAGCGGGGTGGAGGGGAGGGGGACGCATGACACACATGCATCACCTGTGTGTTGCTTTGCACTCATGGGGGCACTTAGACAAATTTCACATCCAGCTCAAAAGTGATCGTCTGCTGACTGTTTTTGTGCTAATAGTGCAACTGGCCACACATTTTCTAAGTGCCAAGCGAGCGGTATTTGATGTTCATGTGTATCACCTGGAATTTGGCCAACACCTGCTGTGAGAGGTCTCGAATGGGCTCTCACAGGGCACACTCTGTCTTTCAGCCACTGGTGTGCACAAATTGTTGTAGCAACAGGTGTACGAGGCATTGGAGGCAGCTACGATTTTACACGTATTGCATACATTCCTGCTTCATGCACAATTCGACCACATTCGTACTATGTGTGAAGGGGCCCTTATTGATGCTTATGCACCAATGACACCAGATCAAATTCCTTGTATGTGACAGCTTACTTGGCAATAAATTTGATTCTGATTCTGTAAAATGCATTAGCAATAAGTCATAGTTATAGAGTCTGGTCTGATCGGGAGAAAGGCAGAATTGAAAAGTGGACAACATGGTGTGATTCTGCTGCACTCTTAATTACAATAACATCTTTCCTGATGCAGGTTGAGCAACAAAAATAAAATAATGTTGGGCGATTTGTTGAAATAAAATTTCAAAGAGACAACAGAAGCTGTTTTGTTTGGATGTCAAAATATCACATAATAGTATTGAAGGGAACATTTGTTTCACAGGTATTTGGCTCTACCTATTGTTGTAGATGTATGTGACATGTAAACATCTAGTCTACAATTATAAAATGATCCCATCTCTTTAAAATGTATTTCCAAGGGGTAGAAAACATATTTGGGCCAACCTGTTAGTTAGTTATTTAGTTTGTTCGATGTGCTACTGCCATTTGTGATGTTAGATATCAGACAAATCTAATCTCTGGCAATGAGCCCAGAGGCTCAGACATATTTTGTTTGCTTTTTCTGTATTCCACATGTATGTTTAAGTGTGCACATATGTTTAACACATTCTCATGGTCGACTGTGTTGAGACGTCACTAATTAAAAATTTATGGATGAAGATGGAAAAATGTGAATTTCTATTTGTGAAGGTTTTGAAGTGCTTTGATAGAAAAACCACATTAGAAACACTAATCGCACATGCTAACCTCAGACAAAGAAGGATCACTCCAGCTGCATCACAGTGTCCAGATAGTGCACATGGCACATAATATGAGACTGACAGTTTGAACTTGCATTAAAAAAATATTGCATGAAATGTGTCCATCTGCATGGGTGACAGGGCAGTATGGTGGCTTAGTGGTTAGCACTGTTGTCTCACATCAAAAAAGCAATCACTTCCCACCTGTGGCCTTTGTATGGAGTTTGCAAGTTCTCCCTGTGTTTGCGTGGGTTCCTTCTAGGTGCTCTAGCATCCTTCCACTTCCAAAGATATGCAGCTTAGTTGAATTGGCGACTTTGTTATGTTACTCAACAAAAATATAAACGCAACACTTTTGGTTTTGCTCCCATTTTGTATGAGATGAACTCAAAGATCTAAAACTTTTTCCACATACACAATATCACCATTTCCCTCAAATATTGTTCACAAACCAATCTAAATCTGTGATAGTGAGCACTTCTCCTTTGCTGAGATAATCCATCCCACCTCACAGGTGTGCCATACCAAGATGCTGATTAGACACCATGATTAGTGCACAGGTGTGCCTTAGACTGTCCACAATAAAAGGCCACTCTGAAAGGTGCAGTTTTGTTTTATTGGGGGGGGGATACCAGTCAGTATCTGGTGTGAACATCATTTGCCTCATGCAGTGCAACACATATCCTTCTCATAGAGTTGATCAGGTTGTCAATTGTGGCCTGTGGAATGTTGGTCCACTCCTCTTCAATGGCTGTGCGAAGTTGCTGGATATTGGCAGGAACTGGTACACGCTGTCGTATACGTCGGTCTAGAGCATCCCAAACATGCTTAATGGGTGACATGTCCAGTGAGTATACCGGCCATGCAAGAACTGGGACATTTTCAGCTTCCAAGAATTGTGTACAGATCCTTGCAACATGGGGCCGTGCATTATCCTGCTGCAACATGAGGTGATGTTCTTGGATGTATGGCACAACAATGGGCCTCAGGATCTCATCATGGTATCTCTGTGCATTCAAAATGCCATCAATAAAATGCACCTGTGTTCTTCGTCCATAACAGACGCCTGCCCATACCATAACCCCACCGCCACCATGGGCCACTCGATCCACAACATTGACATCAGAAAACCGCTCACCCACACGACACCACACACGCTGTCTGCCATCTGCCCTGAACAGTGTGAACCGGGATTCATCCATGAAGAGAACACCTCTCCAACGTGCCAAACGCCAGCGAAAGTGAGCATTTGCCCACTCAAGTTGGTTACGAGGACGAACTGGAGTGAGGTCAAGACCCCGATGAGGACGACGAGCATGCAGATGAGCTTCCCTGAGACAGTTTCTGACAGTTTGTGCAGGAATTCTTTGGTTATGCAAACCGATTGTTTCAGCAGCTGTCCGAGTGGCTGGTCTCAGACGATCTTGGAGGTGAACATGCTGGATGTGGAGGTCCTGGGCTGGTGTGGTTACACGTGGTCTGCGGTTGTGAATTCTGTGTTGTGATTCTCTGAAACGCCTTTGGAGACGGCTTATGGTAGAGAAATGAACATTCAATACACGAGCAACAGCTCTGCTTGACATTCCTGCTGTCAGCATGCCAATTGCACGCTCCCTCAAACTTGCAACATCTGTGGCATTGTGCTGTGTGATAAAACTGCACCTTTCAGAGTGGCCTTTTATTGTGGGCAGTCTAAGGCACACCTGTGCACTAATCATGGTGTCTAATCAGCATCTTGGTATGGCACACCTGTGAGGTGGGATGGATTATCTCAGCAAAGGAGAAGTGCTCACTATCACAGATTTAGACTGGTTTGTGAACAATATTTAAGGGAAATGGTGATATTGTGTATATGGAAAAAGTTTTAGATCTTTGAGTTCATCTCATACAAAATGGGAGCAAAACCAAAAGTGTTGCGTTTATATTTTTGTTGAGTGTATATGTGGCGATCGACTGCCGTCCTATCCAGGGTGTACCCCGCCTGACGCCCTATGAGTGCTGGGATAGGCTCTAGTCTCCTCCACCCCACGTGACCCTTGCCTGGAGTAAGCGGATATCGAAATTGAATGTTTGGGTGAGAAATATCTCAGTCCAACAGCTGCAGCTTATGTGCATGACTCATGTTCAGTAGTTAGTGGACATTCATCAATGAAATAAACAGATGCTAAAAGATGCAATATTTCCAAAGACGTTAAAGCAGCATCATGTCCTGTGTCTTCTATATATTGCCAAGGCTGCAGCTAAGGCAAATAGTGTACTACGTATGAATAAGCAAGCATTCATTTATTTAGATAAAAAGTAATTTATAATATTGTACAAAAGTTATGTTCGACCTCATCTTCAATAATCAGAGGTGTGCAATTAAATTGGTACCTGAATTACAGTATATGTCATGAGGATAGGTTAAAGAATTTAGGGTTAACTAATGGGGGGGACACAATTGAAATGTACAAATTAATGTATGGTTTTGAATCAATTAATTATAACATTTTCTTTGAGGAAAAAGGGTATAGCGGACTTAGAGGCCATGAGTTGTCTGTTGAGGTTAACAGATTAAGAATGAATGTGTTATGCTATACCAGCAAAATGTCCACAACACACCTTTGAATAATGTTTACCATTAATCCAGCACCTTCAGCGAGACAAAGAACACCTCCGTTTCGGCGTGTCATGGGACAAGTTGGGACATGCCTATCTCGGGTTTCAATGCTTACCAGTCCAGTAAGTATCAGAGAAATTGTGGAGAGCTGGGCATGTCCCAAGTTGTCCCATGACACGCCGAAACGGAGGTGTTCCTTTGTCTCGCTCAAACAGCAAACCGGTCGTTACGCACAAAGCCTCCATGCGGCTTTCCATGACAAAATCTCTTGTTAAAAGTGAATTCTGCCGGAAAATGACTGATATCCAGCTCTTGTGATAACCAGAGAAAGTGCACACAACGGTCTCGTATCCACAGAGCCATCAGCTTAGAAATGATCTGGCGTTCTCTGCCTTGTCGTCGCAGCTCGGAGCGCGGTGTAGCGAGCGTCCTTAAAGCCATCCTTAAAGCCGTCCTTAAAGCTGTAGTAACAGTCCTTATTCTCTGTGAAGCCCGTAAAATTTTCACCGAAAGCCAGATAAATTTTTCAAATGGTTTCCAGGTGCCAGTCTCTAACAGCTTCTGAAAAAATTCTGATAGAAAAAAGTCCAAATCATTCCACCATTTTCAGACAATGAAAATCCGACGAGGGGGCGGGACCACTCCTTCCACAAGGCGTGCTCACAGGCAAATGACATCACCGACAGGCGTGGAAAAACTCATGCATGCGCACGAGGGTTCAAGCTTGTCTGACGTAAAAACATATGAATCAAATCCATATAGTTTAAAAAAAAATAAAAAGGGCCGTTACTTTATTGACAGACCTTGTATTTGAAAGCAAGGTGCAGACTGGCACTCACTATCGCCTGAAGGTTTGATCCGGATCTGATCCAGACTGTGGATTTTATGAACATTTGAATTTAACATTGAAAACCCCATTTGATGTACAAAACTTCCTCAATCACTGTCATTTGTGACAATGAGGTGCAAACTGGCACTCTCAATGAATAGAAAGTTTGATCCGCATCTGATCTGTATTGTGGATTTAGCGATTATTTGATTTTAACATTGAAAAGCCCTTTTGATCGATATTTTGTATTATATTTTAGCTTATGAAAAGTCCCTTCTAACAGGATTTTGACCTTGAAATTTTTTTCCAAGGTAAAAATTTGTGGAATGCGAAACTACTGTTGACGGAGGTTTGCGCTCTACCAGTGCGGTGCTCTAGTTTTGTAAGTTATGTCGGACAGTTCCCCTTAAATATGTTTCTCCATTCTTCTTTCTTTTCCAATCACAGCATAAAAGATGTTCTTATCACCCACTCTTTCATACTTCCTGTCTTCTCCTTTCTTATAAGTTCTCTGTTGAGGAGGTCGTATTAACGTAAGGTCAACACCTGCCACACTTAACCACTCATAACCCTGTGGTTTTGCGACATCTTGGGTTCACATAGAGTCTAAGGGCCTCATTTATCAAACGAACATACGGCAGAAACTGTGCGTTCGACCATTTTTACGCAAACTTCGATATTTATCAGTTTGGACGTGAGCGGAGGCTAAGACGAATCTCACGACAGAGCTTACGTCTGGTCTGAGCTCTTGTACGCAAATCTGAGTCTGTGGATTTGCGGCGCAGTGCTACAAAATCTGTCTGAGTCTGAAAATAATTATGAAACAAACCTCAGCTGTCATCCAAGCATAAGCAGCCACATATTCAGAACAGATCAAAACAGATTCTTAAAATGGATTAAACAAAATTAATTTAAAAAAGCCCACGTTTTTAATGATTCTGCTTCCTTTGAAAATAAAAAATACATGTGCTAAATAGCCTAAACATGACAACTAATCATTGCACATTAAAATGCCTAATGCTGCGCTTAAGTGCCGCAACACTTTTTTGGTGGCCAGCTTTAAATCGGACCACTGTTCCTTGACCTAAATGCAAAGAATTCTTAATCAATTAGCAGGCATAAGCTTTTAACTGTGGGTGCATAAAAGATTGATTCAAAATCATTAGGCATAGGTTAAGTCAAAGAATTCTTCATACCTCAGCCAGAGTCCGTTCCTCTGCGGCAACGCTGTTGACCGCCTCCGTTACACTCTTCCACACGGCATTTTTATGAGCGCCTTTGACTCCACTTTTCAGACTGCCAAAAAGTACAAGTTTGTTTTTCTCCACCTCCGATGTTAGGATGCCGATTTCCATCTCCGAAAAGTTTTTCTTCTTCCCAGTGCTTCTTCTCTCCATGTTGAGCTCAGTGGGCGAGGCATCCGAACCATGAATATTTAAGGGTGTAACATGCTAATGACAATTAAATTCAGCCGCCGCATTTATCAAGAGCCGATCATTCGTACGCTGGGATTGGTCAGATACGAATGTTTCATAAATCACACGTGTGTCTTGTCGTAAGACCAATTATGCGCTCAGATCTGCACCTGTTTTTAAGCAATGTTGATAAATGAAGCCCTAAGTGACTGAACAGGTACTTGGTTCGAACTTTCCCGGTGGATGGATGGATGAGCGACTGATGAGCTGACTTCCCATCTTGACAGGTGCTTATGTAAATGCATCACTGAGTGGAAGAATATTCCCATTTAGTCCTGTCTACCCTTTAATTGCTTAATTCTGTGCCTGGTTGAAACTTCATATGAGCTGTTCCAGAGTGTCAGAAAGCTCCGCTTCTGTTTTTAAGCAAGTTCCTAGAATAGAATAGTGTTCCTGGTGTTGAGTGGAAGCTGAATCCCAGAGGCTAGCTGGTTCACTGACATCCTCTAGTCAGGAGTAGTACTTAGGTTAACTGCCTCAAACATGCACGTGCACACACAAAATGGTCTAAAATATTTGTGTCCATAATTAAGCAGGGAGCTGCATGCATGCATTCACAGAGATAACACGAACACACACGTGGATGCATAAAGCAAGCAAGGTACAGTTCAAGGTCCAGTCTCGCTCACAAAAAATATGGCTCATAATTATTTATTTATCAGAGCTATTCTAAACTAATATAGCAGAGACCTCATCTGACCGGTAAAACCCATGAAAAATTACATGACTATAAATCTCAATCAATCAATCAATTTTATTTATATAGCGCCAAATCACAACAAACAGTTGCCCCAAGGCATTTTATATTGTAAGGCAAGGCCATACAATAATTATGTAAAACCCCAACGGTCAAAACGACCCCCTGTGAGCAAGCACTTGGCTACAGTGGGAAGGAAAAACTCCCTTTTAACAGGAAGAAACCTCCAGCAGAACCAGGCTCAGGGAGGGGCAGTCTTCTGCTGGGACTGGTTGGGGCTGAGGGAGAGAACCAGGAAAAAGACCTGCTGTGGAGGGGAGCAGAGATCAATCACTAATGATTAAATGCAGAGTGGTGCATACAGAGCAAAAAGAGGAAAAAAAAAAAAACACTCAGTGCATCATGGGAACCCCCCAGCAGTCTAAGTCTATAGCAGCATAACTAAGGGATGGTTCAGGGTCACCTGATCCAGCCCTAACTATAAGCTTTAGCAAAAAGGAAAGTTTTAAGCCTAATCTTAAAAGTAGAGAGGGTGTCTGTCTCCCTGATCTGAATTGGGAGCTGGTTCCACAGGAGAGGAGCCTGAAAGCTGAAGGCACTGTCTCCCATTCTACTCTTACAAACCCTAGGGACTACAAGTAAGCCTGCAGTCTGAGAGCGAAGTGCTCTATTGGGGTGATATGGTACTACGAGGTCCCTAAGATAAGATGGGACCTGATTATTCAAAACCTTGTAAGTAAGAAGAAGAATTTTAAATTCTATTCTAGAATTAACAGGAACTTTTAGGGCAACCTGATAATAATGAATTACAATAGTCCAGCCTAGAGGAAATAAATGCATGAATTAGTTTTTCAGCATCACTCTGAGACAAGACCTTTCTAATTTTAGAGATATTGCGTAAATGCAAAAAAGCAGTCCAACATATTTGTTTAATATTCGCTTTGAATGACATATCCTGATCAAAATGACTCCAAGATTTCTCACAGTATTACTAGAGGTCAGGGTAATGCCATCCAGAGTAAGGATCTGGTTAGACACCATGTTTCTAAGATTTGTGGGGCCAAGTACAATAACTTCAGTTTTATCTGAGTTTAAAAGCAGGAAATTAGAGGTCATCCATGTCTTTATGTCTGTAAGACAATCCTGCAGTTTAGCTAATTGGTGTGTGTCCTCTGGCTTCATGGATAGATAAAGCTGGGTATCATCTGCGTAACAATGAAAATTTAAGCAATGCCGTCTAATAATACTGCCTAAGGGAAGCATGTATAAAGTGAATAAAATTGGTCCTAGCACAGAACCTTTTGGAACTCCATAATTAACCTTAGTCTGTGAAGAAGATTCCCCATTTACATGAACAAATTGTAATCTATTAGATAAATATGATTCAAACCAATGCAGCGCAGTGCCTTTAATACCTATGGCATACTCTAATCTCTGTAATAAAATTTTATGGTCAACAGTATCAAAAGCAGCACTGAGGTCTAACAGAACAAGTACAGAGATGAGTCCACTGTCTGAGGCCATAAGAAGATCATTTGTAACCTTCACTAATGCTGTTTCTGTACTATGATGAATTCTAAAACCTGACTGAAACTCTTCAAATAGACCATTCCTCTGCAGATGATCAGTTAGCTGTTTTACAACTACCCTTTCAAGAATTTTTGAGAGAAAAGGAAGGTTGGAGATTGGCCTATAATTAGCTAAGATAGCTGGGTCAAGTGATGGCTTTTTAAGTAATGGTTTAATTACTGCCACCTTAAAAGCCTGTGGTACATAGCCAACTAATAAAGATAGATTGATCATATTTAAGATCGAAGCATTAAATAATGGTAGGGCTTCCTTGAGCAGCCTGGTAGGAATGGGGTCTAATAGACATGTTGATGGTTTGGATGAAGTAACTAATGAAAATAACTCAGACAGAACAATCGGAGAGAAAGAGTCTAACCAAATACCGGCATCACTGAAAGCAGCCAAAGATAACGATACGTCTTTGGGATGGTTATGAGTAATTCTTTCTCTAATAGTTAAAATTTTATTAGCAAAGAAAGTCATGAAGTCATTACTAGTTAAAGTTAAAGGAATACTCGGCTCAATAGAGCTCTGACTCTTTGTCAGCCTGGCTACAGTGCTGAAAAGAAACCTGGGGTTGTTCTTATTTTCTTCAATTAGTGATGAGTAGTAAGATGTCCTAGCTTTACGGATGGCTTTTTTTATAGAGCAACAGACTCTTTTTCCAGGCTAAATGAAGATCTTCTAAATTAGTGAGACGCCATTTCCTCTCCAACTTACAGGTTATCTGCTTTAAGCTGCGAGTTTGTGAGTTATACCACGGAGTCAGGCACTTCTGATTTAAAGCTCTCTTTTTCAGAGGAGCTACAGCATCCAAAGTTGTCTTCAATGAGGATGTAAAACTATTGATGAGATACTCTAGAAGAGAGAGACCTAATGTTTAATAGACCACATTTAACTGTTTTAGTCTGTGGTGCAGTTGAAGGTGCTATATTATTTTTTCTTTTTGAATTTTTATGCTTAAATAGATTTTTACTGGTTTTTGGTGGTCTGGGAGCAGGCACCGTCTCTACGGGGATGGGGTAATGAGGGGATGGCAGAGGGAGAGAAGCTGCAGAGAGGTGTGTAAGACTACAACTCTGCTTCCTGGTCCCAACCCTGGATAGTCACGGTTTGGAGGATTTAAGAAAATTGGCCAGATTTCTAGAAATGAGAGCTGCTCCATCCAAAGTGGGATGGATGCCGTCTCTCCTAACAAGACCAGGTCTTCCCCCGAAGCTTTGCCAATTATCTATGAAGCCCACCTCGTTTTTTGAACACCACTCGGACAGCCAGCAATTCAAGGAGAACATGCGGCTAAACATGTCACTCCCGGTCCGATTGGGGAGGGGCCCAGAGAAAACTACAGAGTCCGACATTGTTTTTGCAAAGTTACACACCGATTCAATGTTAATTTTAGTGACCTCCGATTGGCGTAACCGGATGTCATTACTGCCGACGTGAATTACAATCTTACCAAATTTACGCTTAGCCTTAGCCAGCAGTTTCAAATTTCCTTCAATGTCGCCTGCTCTGGCCCCCGGAAGACAATTGACTATGGTTGCTGGTGTCGCTAACTTCACATTTCTCAAAACAGAGTCGCCAATAACCAGAGTTTGATCCTCGGCGGGTGTGTCGCCGAGTGGGGAAAAATGGTTAGAGATGTGAACGGGTTGGCGGTGTACACGGGGCTTCTGTTTAGGGCTACGCTTCCTCCTCACCGTCACCCAGTCGGCCTGCTTTCCCGGCTGCTTGGGATCTGCCAGAGGAAAACTTACGGTGGCTAAGCTACCTTGGTCCGCACCAACTACAGGGGCCTGGCTAGCTGTAGAATTTTCCACGGTGCGGAGCCGAGTCTCCAATTCACCCAGCCTGGCCTCCAAAGCTACGAATAAGCTACACTTATTACAAGTACCATTACTGCTAAAGGAGGCCGAGGAATAACTATACATTTCACACCCAGAGCAGAAAAGTGCGGGAGAGACAGGAGAAGCCACCATGCTAAACCGGCTAAGAGCTAGTAGCTGCGCTAAGCTAGCGGATTCCTAAAAACATGCAAAGTGAATAATGTGTAAATAATTTAGAGGTGATTCAGCAGAGGGAGTGCTTTAGTTAAGGCACGTTAAGATTACACTGGGAAACAAATCGTTATCTAGTTATCTAGATCAATCTAACTGCGCAGATTAAACAGCTAACAGATACAGAAAAACACCGCTGTGCTCCGGAACAGGAAGTAATACAATACCGCAGTGAGAGCCAACCACCAGTAGAGGCCAGTAGTTAGTAGTTTGGAAGCGTGGTTGGTGTGGGAAAAGTAAAAATAGAATCCATCTGTGAAGGCTCATGTCAGCCGTGGCCATCATGTCACCATGTGTCACCATCATTTACTGTGCGCTTTCCCTGCTTCAGATGGCCTCCTCTCATCCAACCATTGTACAAAGTGGTTTATGTTTTCATTTCAGAGCCTTTAAGAGTTTATGCTGAGAGTTTGACACCCTGTACAGGAGACGATCACACATGCTTGTGTGGTTATTTATCAACGTTCTGATCAATCAAAGCCTTTAATTAATTAGGCTGTAGAACTTAAAAATCTATATGCTCCAAAAGAATCATTTAATGGCTATTGATTTTTGGCAGCCGTAATGAAAACAGGTCCAGTTAGCAGCTTCTTAATGCTAATTGCATTAGTTGGTGAAAATTAAAACAAAGGCTGATGGCTTCAGTTTTGTTAGATATATTTGTGTGTTTTCTTTGCTATTTGTTTTGGTATTTAGTAATTAATTTACTTAAATGGTTATATTCTTACTTTGATATAATTTTAGTCTGTTATTTGTTTAATGTGCATGTCAAACTGGGTTGAACTGGCTTTACCACTTAGAACAAAGAGATTCAAGTTACAATATAAATCGTATGTCCCGTTATGGGCAGGGGGGCCGGGCCCTCCCCTGAATGCCCACAGGTACCAATAAGGGAAGGATTTTGCGAAATAAGGTCCACCTTTGTCACACCCATCTTGTGCTTTATAAAAACTGTTTTAGTCCTTTGTTGGTAATTCTGAATGGTTGGATCTCCTACGAGAGAAAACTTCTTCAGAATCCAGGTCTGTTTTTCCACTGTGACTTTGAATAAATTTAAAAGTGCAAAATAGTTTGACTTTGTACTTTGTGAGGGACGTTTTACAATAAGAACCGGGAGGATTAACAGTTTCATTGAGTATTTTGACTTTGCCAAAGATGAGTTTCTGCAGAAAGAAGAGTTAGGCAGGAGCACTCATTCACTTACTTCTAGTGCATACTACAGTAACATTTGTGGGTAATCCTTTAATTGACGGTATCGATATAACACTGTCATAAGTGTTACATGACAAAGTCAGGAACGTGTCATAAAAATTATGTCAGTGTCATGAATGTTTATGGCTGCTGTCATTAAGTGTCATTCGGTTTTTGTAATGACAACTGGATATTTTTTGGGTTGTCTAGAATATGACAACTTGATATTAATCAAAGCAACATAACCAGAAGTTGTCTTTGGCCTTTTTGGTCTTCAGGTGTATGCCAACTTGTCAGCTTGTCATTATAAAAACCGATTGACACTTAATGGCATTGACATTATGTTTATGACATATTCATAACTGTGTCATGTAATCGCTATGACAGTGTCATGTCACTATTATGATGATACCTTCAAGTAAAGTGTTACCATTTGTGCTAGTAGACTGCTGACTATTTGGGTGCAGGGTTAAGTCCCATCACATTGTTGTTTTGTGTCCTTTGTTGCTGTGCAGGTTTATCCTGTGTGGTTTTGACCATCTAGCTGGTAGGAGCATTACGTGTTTTAAGACTTTCTTTGAATTTCTGAGTTCAGTGCTTTGTCATAATTCATAATGCAATGTGGCACAGCACTACGGAACATAATCATGAAATCATTGGAAGAAATCTAGTTTGCTTTTCTCTTGTGTAGATTAAAATTTTCAACACTGATATTATGAAATTTTACAGAATTATGTCTCATGAGCTTTTGTTCAAATGCTCAAATAAACCAACTAATAAAGAGAAAGTGTAGGTAAAATATGTACTGTAGGTAAAGTAGATCCATAATGTTACTTTTAAAGATAAAGATGACTCAAATTAAAATTTAAAATGTTACATTTGTATTTATTAGTATCAGGCTGAACAGAGGTGAGGCACCGACAGAGGCTGGACACAAATGCAGGCTCTCAAGCAGGACGTATGAGTAAAAATGATGGTCTTTAATACAGGCAAGGGTTTGGTATACAGGAAGGCAATCCGCGGAGCAAAGGTACCAGGCAGGGGCGAGACAGAGGACATGGTTGTACACAAGCAGGGTCAGTACACAAGCAAACTGGATTATCAGAGCTGAGGCTAAAGGCAGGATCCAGAAAAAAGAGCAGAGTCAAAAAAACGGCTTGGCTAAACAGGACTGAGACAGAGTGCTGGTAAGTGATATAAGACGCACGTGAGGACGAAGGATCTGGAAAGGTGGGTGTGGCTGACAGATAAGGAACAGGTGCAAGAGAGTAATGGAAAAAAAATGCAATGCAGACAGAAGCAAAAGAACTAAGTGACAGAAAAATTGATGGTGGAAAATGGGACGTGCTTAAGGCAGACAATAATTAATGTGAGCAAAACAAAATGGGTAAAAAGCTCGGAAATAATGTGACTAATCGAAAAAGCGTTAAACGAGGAGATCAATAATAATAATAATCGAAACTGGAAAAGAACTGACACTAAATAAAGTATAAAAATTAATGCAGTGACCGATAATAAGATGACAATACAAAATAACTAATAAAAAGAGAATGCAATAAATCACAAACAGAACATAATCAGATACAAAACAGTGAAGAAAAATAATAAGCAAAACCTGTGACTAAAGCATAATGCAAAGAATGTGAAAACTAAACTAAGACTGAACACAAAATGAATTGTAACAAAGAAAAGCAATAAATGACTGAACCGAAAGTGCAATACAGTGAACCAAGAATACAATAAAGAACCAAAACCAAGGACCACAGAATGATGCATGAATAGGAATAATCAGAACCAAACTAGAATGAAAATAATCAAGTGGCCAAAGTAAAACAACTATAAAGTCAAGACCAGGGCAAACAGAAAGAAAAGACAAGGGGACAAAATAAAAACTGGAACCCAAATAGGACCGAAACATGACAAGTAGCATCACATTTAATGATTTAAAACCATAATCACCTGTATTTGATTTATTTTTGGTGGTCATATTGAAAAAAGGACCCCATTTTAAAATTTTATGTGACGAACAGCTTTTTTGAAGACAAGGACTTCTCAGAATTATTTATACCAAAGTTGGTGCTTATATCATCAACTGAATGATTTGCACATTTACCTGCTGCACTAAAAGGAAGATGAGGGTGTCTTACATGAGGTCGTGTAATGTTTCACCCCACGAGAATGTGATGGATGACTGTGCTTTAACACATTGGACGAAAAAACCTTTCCTCCCCAGAAAACCTTTCACTTCTAAGTTCATCACTGAAACAGCACTGTGCCAGCTGCTGATATACCTGTTCTTTCAAGACAATGACAGATGACACCCTGACTGTTTTATTTCATATAACCCAGCTGGGAAATATAACCTCTCCAGCGTGTCCTGGGTCTTCCCCTGGGCCTCCTCCTGGGTGGACATGCCTGGAAGAACTCCTTAGCAAGACGACAAAGGAGCATCCTCACTAGATGCCTGAACCACCTCAATTGATCGCCCCCACACAGTTTGGGACTCCGGCAAGGACAGTTGCATTCCTCCCCTCTCCTCTCCTCCTTTCTGTTCTCTATCTCTGCTCTGACTTTCAAAGTCCCAGCTTCACCAGACTGTGAATTCTTCAAATTAAGATTTGGATTAACCATGGAATTGATCAGCTGGTCTCTCAGCGCTATTGACACCATTTTTTTTCAACAAGGAATCATGGCTGGGGGACCCTGCGTGCCCTGATGGAACCTACCCAGCAGGCTATGCTCTCGATGCCTGAGAGAGACGGAGTGTGACATGCTGGCTCCACTCTAAGTGGAAGACGTTGAGGATTTATTTCTATTCGCTTTTATGGTGGGAGGTTTGGTACTGATTGGTTTGTGCGCTGCCCTGACCTACAGGAATATTAGCAAGACGGCTGCTTCCAGAATCTCATCCCCTCATCTGTCCGTCATGATTAATGAGTTGGGCAATGCTGTATAATCTCAGACTGCATGAACTCTTGAACTCAAATGCAAAATGGATACCATCTTGGAGCATATACGCTGCATTGCAAAGGAATTTGCTGCTGAGGACCGGAGAATATTCTTCATAAATTTGGACTCTAGACAGTCAGAGGTGCAGTAAATGGAATTCTGTATCTCTCCACCTAACATCAACATGGCAGCCTTATCGGCTCCTGAAGGCCAAATACCCTGTTTTTCCCCCAGAAGGCTCTACGGCCTTGGTGAAGGAATTTGGCTCCCCCTTCTCATCTATCTACCCCCCCCCCCCCCCCAGCCTGCTGTTGCCTGGCCACATCAGACTTTACACACACACAGACAGAAACTTAACTCATCTGCACACGATGCATGTCTCCCTCCCTCCATCCCTATTACCCCCCCCCCCATGTCTCTCCACTCCCCTCACCCTGGCTTCCTCCCTCCCACCTCAAAGACAGTGCTGTTTTTACTGTTGCAACCTTCAACCCCCCAAGCTGGGTGGCGCGGGCCCCTCCTGCAGCAGCCTTCACCCACTTCACCTCAATTCGGATGATGGACTGCTTCAAGATTAGTGCACATAAACAATGTCAAATGTATATGTGTTGTCTTTAATTCTGATGTGTGCCATTATTACGGTAAACAAGTAATAATTGTGGATTAATTGCTGTATCTTGTCTGAGGTAATTGGAGTGTAAACGTAACTTTGTTGTTGTTGTACTCATGTAATGACAATGACAATAAATCTCATCCGATTCTGAATCATCTGAATCTTAAAGAAGTAGCAGCTCTACTCCGAGTCTCTACCACATCATAGAGCTTCTCACCCTGTCCAGGAGTTTAAGCCCAGAAACCTGAAGGAGGAAACTCATGCCACTTGTATCCGTGATCTTATTCTTTCAGTCATTATCCAAAGTTCTTGACCATAACTAAGGATTGGAGCATAAACCAACTGGTAAATTGAGAGCTTCACCTTCTGGCTCAGCTACTTCTTTACCATGAGAGAACAGTACAACATCCATAAAATTTCAGATGCTTTCCTAATCCATCTATCGATCTCCCACTCCAATTTGCCCCCACTTGTGAAGTAGACCCTGAGATACTTAAACTCTTCCACTTGGGGCAGTAACTCTCACCCTGGACCAGAGGGGACAATCCATCATTTTTTGACAGAGGACCACAGTCTCAGATTTGGAGGTGCTGATTCTCATCCCAGTTGCTTCACACTCAGCCTCAAACCTGCTCAGTGCACAGTGCAGAAGTTACCACCTGATGAAACCAACAGTTCCACTTCATCTGCAAAAAGTAGAAATGTAACTCTAAGGCCACCAAGCTGGACACCTTCCAATCCCTCACTGTACCTTCAAATCCTTTCCATGAACATCACAAATAGGATTGGTGACAAGGGGAGCCCTGGCGTTTCCAACTCCCACCGTAAACAGGTCTGATGTAATGACAAGAATGTGGACACAGCTCCTACTTTGGTCTTGCAGAGACCAGACCGCATATTACAGCAACTCCGGTACCTCATACCTCTGCAGCTCCCCCCCACAGGACACCCTGAGGGACCCGTTCATAGTGCCGCAGATCTACTTAAAATTATGTTTTATGCCTTCCTTGACTTTTTTTAACATTGGGATTTTCTTATTTATGACATTCTAACTTCCCTTGTGGTATCCCAATGATTCAGTGGGACTAAATGATCGCTGTGGTTCCCTGTCAGTGGGTGGACGTAGAGATAATCATGATTGTCCATGAGTACCCTTGTAAGCCCTCTAAACACTCTTGTAGCTAATCAGTTAATTAATCACACGTAGTCTGGAATAGCAGTGGATATGGAGCAAACATTGCATTAGAAGAGGGAAGGAATCTGTGCCAACTTGATAGCTTTCTGTTGACTTTCATTAATTTACTACAGTCTGGAATTAAGTGCACACTGTAGCAGCTAGCACTCTGGTGTTTACTCATAGTTAATGAATTGAATGATTGTAGCTTCAGCTCCACATGCCTAACGTGTGCTGTGAGATCAAGGCAGTCATACAGAACAGATCGAAAAGAAATAATTCATTAGCAACTTGTCTGACATGTTGTAGCCAAGCATTACAATATGTCTTGTGTCTATACCCATCAGGATGAGGTGAATAATAATACGAAGCCTGTTCCAGGCATCATACTGGCCCCCGAAATTTGCACGTTGACAACAAATAGGTGCCAAGTGAACGTTTTGATAAAAAACACTTGATGAGTATAGATATGAGAAGGCTCACAAAATTTTGCATTTCCCAACAATTTAATCTTTTTTTCCAAACTAAATTGAGAAATGTCAAAAAAGTACAGGTTTTACACTTTGGCTTGATATTAAGATGCCTCACTGTGTTTCAGTGCCATTAAATGAACATGCGTTCAATCTTCTAGCCACCCATCCTGTTTACAACAGGAACAAGTCCCTGACTGACAGTAAATGCATGCACTTCATGGAGACATGGGGTACAGTTTAGACAGGACGCCAGTCTGTCGCAGGGCCACATATCGACAGACAAACGCATTCACACCCACATGCACACCTATGAACAATTTAAAGTTTCTAAGTCAACTAACCTGCATGTCTTTGGATGTGGGAGGACGTGGGTGCACCCGGAGGGAATTCGCAAAAACACAGGGAGAACATGCGAACTCCACACAAAAAAAGCCACAGGTGGAAATCGATCCCATGACCTTCTTGCTGTGAGGCAACAGGGCTAACCACAAAGCTTCTGCTGCATGCATAATCCGTTGTTTAAAAACGTTTTTACCCTTTTACTTAGGTAAACATGCACACATGTGCCTCCATAGGGCTCCACTCTATTCTGCCAGACACATCTAATGACATTTTCATCTGTTCAGTGCTGACAAGAAGCGATTTACTTGACCCATATGTCTTTATTCTATATTGTATAGCTGTTTATCCCCCGATAGTGCTAGCTTTCGAAATCTATGTGAGACCAATCATCATTTTTGTCCTGAATGAAAAGTGGGGAAAATAAACAAACATCTAAAACTGGGCACTCACTACACGATGATACAATGTGCTTGTGCCTTATCAACGTAACGCAATACCCTATGTCCCTGTTGCACCTTGACAATTTAGCCTCCATATGAAAAATATGCTGAAAATTCTGGCGTATGTCTAATAAGTTATGGGTAAGTTTTGTATAAGTTAAGAGTACTTTGAAGCATGCTGGTATATGGTGTAGTATGGTAAGTTTGTAAAAAAAAAAAATTGGGGCATGAACAATATTTTCAATGTATGCCAGCATATGGCTCATACGTCCCGCATCCATGGGCCATAAGTTGTAGGTAAGTTATGCAATTGTTGACACACGTTTATTGTGTTATTCATAAGTCAAAATATGCCCATTGACGCTGTCCGATGTCCTTGAGATGTTTCTACAGCTTAATTCAAATCTCCCTGGGGTTAATTTAGTTGATTGGACATGATTTGGAAAGGCACACACCTGTCTACATATAATGTCCCACAGTTGACAGTGCATGTCAGAGCACTGTCAGGCATGGCACAAACAGAGCAGGACACACATGCAAAACTCTCACAGGCAGACTGGTGTAAGAAAAAGGTTTAATTTAACAAGCAGGGATTTGGTACACGGGAGGTCCAGCAGCAAAGCAAAGGTACAGACAGACGTGAGGCTGAGGCTTGGTCCAAAAAACAGGCTGAGGTCAAAAAGCACAGCATGGAGTAGTTCAGAGGCAAAGACAAGATGAGGAACGGCTGGAAAGTGAATAACATTCAACAATCGGGCAGTGAGCTGTGAGACTATGAGGGCTTAAATAACTGGTGGTGTAATTAGTGGAACAAGATGCAGGTGTCAGTGAAAGTTCTGGAAGGGGGCGTGACTAGTGAACAAAGATTAAGCATGGGCAAGATAATGGGGAAGGGAGTGCACAAAGTGGAGTGATGTCAGATACAAAGATGTGTGAGCAGGTGCAAGAGCGGGAGTGAATGAAAATGCAAAACAGACATCAAGTGTGGACAAAGACACGAGGCGGGTGCAGCATGTGGAGTGAAACAGAAATAAAGACAAAGCTACAACTGAATATAATATTACTGTGAACAGGAACCAAACATAAACATGAGAACTAAACTAAACATGAACTGGCAACACGGACTTGAAAAGGAGACATGCAGCAAAATACCAAAATGACATTAAACACAAACTGACTTAAGAAAACAAGGCAGTAAGACAAACCATGAGAAAAAGCAGTGACCAAACAATAACCAAAACAAATCCTGACATAACAGTACAACAAATATTATAACCAAGAGGAACAAGTGATAACTTAATAAACAATGACTGAAAACTACTAGAACAGAACGAAAGGCCAAAGTAAAAAGTGACAAAGAAAACAAAGTGACAAATCAAAACAGAACATTCTTCTCTACAAGAGTCAAGACAGAAGTCAGACCACCAGAGCAAGAATTTTAGCTGAGGAAGCTTCTGCGTTTTGAAGCGAAACGTCCTCGCATCAAGCAACCCAGTCCAGTCAAAGATTCAAGCTTCTCTACTATAGAACAGAGAATAACCATATGATGAAAATGAAATAACTAGTGAATCATAACAAAAAGAACAAAGTGACAAGAAAAACATGACAGAATAAATCCTGATGAAAATAAATATTAATAAATCAAAGCTGAAGCAGACAGGAAACAACAAACAAAGGGGGAAAACAAGGGCTCAGCGCCCTGACCTGGCCAAATCCCTGACAAGCACAAAACAAGCATGAAGCCAAAGGAACTGTCTTTCGACTGCTGAGACAGGATTGTCTTGAGGCACAAATCTGAGGAAGGGTACAGAAACATTTCTGCTGCTTTGAAGGACTCAATGAGCACAGTGGCCTCCATCAAGAAGTTTGGATCCACTAGGACTCGTCCTAGAGCTGGCCACCCATCTAAACTGAGCAATCAGGGGAGAAGGGCCTTAGTCAGCGAGATGACCAAGAACCTGATGGTCACTCTGTCAGACCTTCAGCATGTCTCTATGGAGAGAGGAGAACATTCCAAAAGGACAGCCATCTCTGCAGTAATCCACCAATCAGGCCTGTAGAGTGGCCAGACAGAAGCCACTCCTTAGTAAAAGGCACATGGCAGCCCACCTGGAGTTTGCCAAAAGGCACCTGAAGGACTCTCAGACCATGAGAAACAAAACTCTCTGGTCTGATGAGAGAAAGATTGAACTCTTTGGTGTGAATGCCAGGCATCATGTTTGGAGGAAACCAGGCACCATCCCTACAGTGAAGCATGGTGGTGGCAGCATCATGCTGTGGAGATGTTTTTCAGCTGCAGGAACTGGGAGAATAATCAGGATTGAGGGAAAGATGAATGCAGCAATGTACAGAGACATCCTGGGTAAAAAAAAAACTGCTCCAGAGTACTCTTGACCTCAGACTGGGGCTACAGTTCATCTTTCAGCAGGACAATGACCTGAAGCACACATCCAAGTTATCAAAGGAGTGGCTTCAGGACAACTCTGTGAATGTCCTTGAGTAGTCCAGCCAGAGCCCAGACCTGAATCCGATTGAACATCTCTGGAGAGATCTGAAAATGGCTGTGCACTGACACTCCCCATCCAACCTGATGGAGCTTGAGAGGTGCTGCAAAGAGGAATGAACAAAATTGCACAAACATATGTGTGCTAAGCTTGTGGCATCATATTCAAGAAGACCCGAGGCTGTAATTGCTGCCAAAGATGCATCATTTCTAATTTTTATTTTATTTCATTTTTGTGGTGTACAGTATCTCTAGGGGAGCACCCCCAATTTTGTTGTACTCCCCTCCCCTTGTACAATGACAGTAAAGACTATTCTGTTCTATTCTATCAACAACATATTGAGCAAGGGGTGTGAATACTTATGTATGTGTGATTTGTTTGTTTTTATAATGACTATATTTAATAAATTTGAAAATTTTCCAAAACAATTCATGTTGTTATTATGGGGCGTTGTGATCAGAATTTTGAGGGCAAAATTTATTTTCTCTATTTTGGAATAAGGCTGTAGCATAAAGTATGGAAAAAGTGAAGCACTGTGAATACTTTCCGGATACGCTGTAAAGCGGCCTGATTCTGGAAAACAACATCTGAAAATTTGTCGTTCTTTGTCATGGCTGTAGAAATGTCTTCTTCTTCTTCTTTGTCTTTCAGCTGTTCCCATTAGGGGTCGCCACAACAGATCAATCGTTTCCATCTCACCCTGTCCTCTGTATCTTCCTCTGTCACACCAACCACCTGCATGTCCTCCCTGAGCACATCCATAAACCTCCTCTTTGGCCTCCCTCTTCTCCTCCTGCCTCATGGCTCCATCCTCAGCATCCTTCTCCCTATATACCCTGGGTCCCTCCTCTGCACAGGTCCAAACCATCTCAGTCTCGCCTCTCTGACTTTGTCTCCAAACCGTCCCACCTGAGCTGACCCTCTGAAATGTTCATTCCTAATCTAGTCCATTCTTGTCACTCCCAAAGCGAATCTCAACATCTTCAGCTCTGCCACCTCCAGCTCTGCCTCCTAATGTTTTAAAAAGCAGTCCATATGTGTTTTCTGCTCCAGGTGTGTTTCTCAGCCTGAACCAGAAAACACTTTGTGCCACAACAAGAAAATTAAAAGTTGAAAGACTCACTTCGCCTCGTTCATTCACGTCACTATTGAATGCAGACATCCGTCAATTCTTCAGCATTCTCCGCACAAGACAATACAAAAATAAAATATAATTTGATGAAACAAAATGTTGCATTACTCTGATCTCTGTGTGGAGGGATGACACAATGCAAAAGCATATGTGTGTGCTAGATGATGTGCATGGCAACATCTACATATTCTGCCTTCCAAACAATAGGGTGCTGCTGGCAGTGGAAACGCAAGCCAAGCCAGACTTAACTGTTCTGACCCCTACAATATCGTGCCGTACCAACCCGGACCACTCCGTGGAAGTAGGGCTGCTGGCATATACTGCCTAAATCTCATGGTGTGGCAGCTGCATAATTTAATCAACGTAGCCAGCGTATTTGGCAGATTTTTCATAAGTCAGCATGCGCTGGCTAAATCATCATGGTATGACAGGCTCATTATCAGTGCAATCCAGAAATGAATTACCACACACACACACACTCATCTTCAACTGCTGAGCCCAATTAAGGGTCGCAGGGGGCTGGAGCCTATCCCAGCACCTAGGACAGGAAGCCAGATATAGACAGCCACATATAGACAAACAAACACATTCACACCTGCATGCACACCTACAGACATTTTTTTTTCCAATCTACCTAACCTGCGTCTCTTTGGATGTGGGAGGAAGCCGGAGCACCCAGAGGGAACCCACGCAAACATGGAGAGAACACGCAAACTCCACACAGAAAGACGGTCATAGGCGGATATCTAACCCATGACCGTCTCGCTGTGAGGCAACAGTGCTAACCACTAAGCCACCATGCTGCCTGAAATGAATTACCAAAAAAAGTAAAGAAAAGAAACAGGACACAGATTACAGAGTACACTGTCATAGGTGCACGATATTTGTTTGTGAAACTGCCAAGTGTGCACATAGACTTGAGATAGAAAATTACACCTTGTGTCAGAGATGTTATTTTTGGATGTTTATGAAGAGAAATATTTAAAAAAAAACATGGAAATACATTCATGGAGCACAGAATAGATTTTCTTTGCTTAGAGAGAAGTGTTCATCATGTGAGCCAGCTTGCCTTTTCCATGCCAATGTGATGCCACAATTATTCAAGAATTGACTTCATACTCACAAATTAACCAACCACGGAAACAAATGAAATGTTGTGCATGCAATTAGCCTCTCTCACATAAAATGTGTGCAAGTGGCATGTTAGTAGGAACCATTGGTGTGCTCTATCTACCATTACCTACGACTGCCAGTGTGTGTGTGGCAGTCATTTAATGTAATGTGCAACCTGGGTGTCTTTGTCTGTTACCCTATTTTATCATTGATTTAAAGTTTCTAAACAACCTGGTGCTTTCATTTAACACTATTCCATTTTAGGGGCAACAGCGCTGCAAGTGAAATTGAGTGGCGAGTGTTTTGGTCATATTCAAAACACTTGGGACACCCTGGTGAACGTCGGCAACTGTGTGGCATTGTGTGAAGTGTTTGTGGTGGATAATCGCAGCTTGGGTGATAAGTCCTATGCGCACCGCTAAAAGCCACAAACACACCATTTTTGTGAGAGAGGCTATAAGATTTCAGCTGCAACAGGTTTTTTCTTCTTTTTTCTATCTTGTCATGTCAACAGTGACTTCTTCAAAGAAGTGCAACTTTATTTTGTAGATCTCCAATGAATTTTAGCCAGAGGTGAGCACATCATAGAATAGAATAGAATAGAATAGAATAGAATAGAATAGAATAGAATAGAATGCTTTTTATTGTCATTATACACAAGGTACAACGAAATTAAAAGACAACTCCCGTAGTGCAAAGGTGTAAAAAGTAAATATAAAAAGACAAATAAGAATATATACATGTATTTTACAAAGGAGCCAGTAGGTGTATATAAATAGAAGTCTGTACTATTCATTGCATTCACCTTTATAAAAAATAAATGCAATGAATAGTGCAGACTGTAGGTTAATGTGCATTCAATACCCGTATTGCACACATGTTGGTGAGTCTGGATGTGCGGGCCTTGGTGGACCGGTGTATGTAGAGGACTTGGTGTACCTCTTTCCTGAGGGCAGCAGTGAGAACAGGCTCTGTCTGGGGTGTGAACCATCGAAGCTAATGCTTCTGGCCCTGTGCAGACATCTGTTGTTATAGATGTCTGACAGAGAGGACAGCTGCGCTCCTATGATGTTCTGTGCTGACTTCCTGACTCTCTCCAGAGCCTTCTTGTCAGCCTGAGAGCAGCTCCTGTACTACACCAAGAGTTTGTTGGTGAGGACGCTGTCTACAGAACACCTATAGAAGGACAGCAGCAGTTCCTGGGACAGGTTGACCTTCCTCAATGACCTTAAAAAGTACAGACGCTGCTGTGCCTTTTTCACAAGGGCATTGGTGTTGGTGCCCCATGTAAGATCCTGAGAAATGTATGTTCCCAGGAACCTGAAGTCACTGACCCTCTCTACGTTGTCTCCCTGAATGAGAAGGGGCGGGGGGGGGGGGGGGGGGGTCCTCCCTCTTCCGCCTAAAATCTAGCACCAACTCCTTTGTCTTTGAGGAGTTAAGTGCCAGGTTATTTAGGGAGCACCAAGTAGTGAGGTTCAGGATCTCCTCTCTGTAGGCCGTCTCATCATTGTTGTGAATCAGCCCGACCACAATAGTGTCATCCGCAAATTTGGCAACGATGTTGCTGCTGTGGGTTGGTGCACAGTCATGGGTGTGCAAAGTGTACAGCATGGGGCTGAGCACACAGCCCTGAGGGGCCCCAGTGCTCGCTGTCAGCACTGAGGAGTGGTGGGACCCCATCCTGACTGACTGCAGACGGTTGGTGAGAAAGTCTCTGATCCATCTGCAGGTGTGCTCTCCAATGCCCAGACTGCGCAGTTTGAACAGTCTGCTTGGAACAAGTGCATTAAAAGCAGAACTGAAGTCCACGAACAACATCCTCGCATAATAGCCAGACTGTTCAAGATGTTGACACACTGTGTGGATGGCTATATTGATGGCATCACCTGTGGACCTGTTGGCTATGTATGCGAACTGGTGGTGATCAAGCCTGGGAAGGATTTTATGTGCCTCAGCACCAGCCTCTCAAAGCACTTCCTCACAGTTGAAGTGAGAGCCACAGGTCTGTAATCATTCAGACTGCTGACCGACTGTCTCTTGGGGATGGGCATGATAGTGGCAGATTTTAGGCAGCTGGGGACTGTGCAGGCAGCCAGCGAGAGGTTAAAAATGGTAGTAAAAACCTCTGCCAGCTGGTCTGCACAGCCCCTCAATACCCTCCCCTGGACACCATCGGGACCAGCAGCTTTTGATGGGTTCACACCCCGGAGCACCCTCCTGACCTCTTCTGTGCTCACAGTGAGGGCCAGATTGTCAGCGGGTGGCAGCATGGGGACACTCTCTTCCTCACTAACTTCAAACCTAGCAAAGAACTGATTTAGCTCCTCTGCTAGGCTTGTGCTGGTGTTGGTGGTGGAGGCATTAGAAGAGGAAGTGTTCAAGTTGACAACATCACAAATGCCCTGCCAGACACGTCGGGGGTTCCCCTCCGTGAAGTGCCCCTTGATCTTCTTTGCATATGCTGCCTTTGCCCGTTTTATGCCTCTTTTCAGGTTGGATCTGGCTGAGCTGTACAATTCCATGTTCCCAGACCTGAAAGCAGAGTCCTGGTCTCTCAGCAGCTGTTTGACCTCACTGTTCATCCACTTTTTCTTATTTGGATAATGTCTAACCCTCTTCTCCACCGTGACATTATCCATGCATGTTTTAATATGAAACAGTCCAGTGGATGTGTAGTCCATGAGGTCCTCCTGTGCAAAGATGTCCCAGTTGATAGGTTGGAAGCAGTCCCAGAGCTGTGGAATGGCATCTTCAGACCAGATCCAAACAGATCTCACCTCAGGCAGAGTTCTTTGTATGAGAGGCCTGTATGCTGGGGTGAGGAACAGGGACAAATGGTCTGATTGTCCGAGGTGGGGGAGGGGGTAGACTTTATATGCATCCTTGATGTTACTGTAAGCCTTATCCAGCACATTATGGCCTCTCGTTACACATGTAACGTGCTGGTAAAACTTAGGGAGCACAGATCTTAGGTCAACACGGTTGAAGTCTTTAATCACAATGAAAATGCCATCCGGGTGGGCGCACTGTTGTTTGCTAACAGCTGTTAGCAGGGTCTTTAATGCTACATTAGCATTAGCACTCAGTGGTACATACACAGCCGTTACCATGATGACCGCATGCTCTCGGGCCAAATAAAATGGACAGCATTTGAGTGTCATAAACTCCAAATCAGGGGAACAGTGTGTATCAGTCACTGTAGCATTTGTACACCACCTGTTGTTGGAGTAGATGACCAGTCCTCCTCCTCTGCTTTTCCCCGTTTCACTTGTCCGGTCGGCTAGCGCGATAGGTTCATCTGCTACCCCGGAGTGAAGCCAGGTCTCCGTCACAACGACAATGCAGCTATCCCGCACAGTTTTCTGTGCCTCAATGGTGACCGATAGCTCAACAAACTTGTTGTTCAGTGACCTGGCTTTTGTGAGGAAGATGCTGGGTAACGCTGGTCTGTGTGGGTCTCTCCATAGCCTAGCCTGGACACCGGCTCAGCAGCCCCTCTTCCTACGCTGCCTCCTCCTTTGTTTGGCCCAGGTAAGCTCCAAGCTGCTTGCTGGTCATGCGATCTCCGGTAGAAAGTTACGGTTAAAACTCCTTTTGGAGTCAACCTCGCCATAACACATACCAATCCGGAGTAGCTCCTCTCTGCTGTACTTCGTAAAACACATAAATGAGTAGGGTTAAAAGTAGAGGTAAAGAAAATAGTCAAAAGTAGGTCCAAAGCACAAGAGAGTTGTCAGGCTGCTGCACTCCTGCGCGCCGCCTATCATTATATAGGGCTTTTTTTTTTGTCTGCTGCTCTTTTGCTCCAGTGCAAATGTGTGTGTGCATGTGTGCGTGCGCGCATGCACCTGTGCACCCCTGTATGTGTCTCTCTGCATGCAATAACATCTATGTAACACTATGCAATGTGTGTTATGATGTGATACAGGAAATACAACACCAGTTGCAGCACAGAAATTTTGAAAATTTTCAAAATAATGTTTTGTGGTCACATCTGAGTGCCCCTTCACACATACTAGGAATAAGTACAAATCAGAGCAAATCACAGCGGAACAGCTCATATGAGCGAACCACAAAAACATCGAGCTGACGGGCAGGCATGAATAAACTCGCTGCGATGGTTTCATGCACGTAACGGTGTCATGCATGACACCATTGCAGTGGGAACACAATGTGAGCAGCTGGAGCATGTGTAACCCCATCATGCAGCTGCTGTGAAAAAAAAAGGAAAGTACATGCCACCCTCAGGATTCGAACCTGCAGTTAACAAAAGCTCTGATTGCCAGCCAGAAACTTTACCACTACCATCGCTGGCCTGTAAATGGTGTGGAAAAATGCCTAAAATCAACAAGGACATGGACGAGGTGCGCTGTGTGCGCCTGGTGCAGCCCGGCGCAAAGGTGAAAGATGTTTTATGCATTTCCATGTGAGAACAGCAGTCAGAGACACGCGCCTCACAGAGGAATGTTGTAAGTTCATGTCCTTCAAAACACAGTATGTGTTCTCCAGCTGGGACATCCAGGACCACAGATCACAACAGCAGCGGCTATGGGCGGACTCCCCCCCATTAAGCGCCCAGACCAAGGTGTCACTCTGTGTTATGTGGTCATTCATTTTCGTTATTTGTTATGTAATTGCGTATGTAGGTATTGTCATCCAGCTGTCAGTGTGCTGCAATCAGCTGACAGACCCCTCCCCATGCTGTGTGCACTCAGACCTGGCTGTCTGGCCCCCATGTGATCAGATTTGTACACACATTTAAGCATTTTATGCATTTGTGGGAGGGAAATGGCTCACACGTGCACAAGTGCGAGATATATGCACCATATGTGTGTTGCTTTTTGCAAAGCCACACTTGTGGGAGAACTTAGAGAAATTTCACATCCAGCTCGAAAGTAATCGTCTGCTGACTGTTTTCATGCTAATAGTGCAAATGGCCACACATTTTCTCAGTGCCAAGTGATCAGTGTTAGATGTTTGTGTGTATCACCTGGAATTTGACCGACACCTGCCATGAGAAGGATTGAATGGGCTCTCACAGGGCACACTCTTTTTTTCAGCCGCTGGTGTGCACAAATAGTCGTAGCAACAGTTGTACCAGGCATTGGAGACAGCTACGATTTTACACATATTGCATACGATTCCTGCTTCATGCTCAATTCATGCGCAATTTCACCACATTCGTACTATGTGTGAAGGGGCCCTTAACAAGACTCACACTTGTAACACAGTTCCTATTCAGACCTTGCAATAGGACTTATGTTTCTGTCCCACTTTGGCAAAACACACATTTGTATCCCATCATGGTGTAATGACTGGCCACCTTTAAAAACTGGGCCAAGGATGAAAAATCCTGGTTTCCTTTTACTTGTTTATACCTGTGAAGAATAAAGGTTTTCATTCATTTTTGCTATTTTTGGTCCCTGCTAAAATATGGTTTCAGTAGGTGTTGTTTTAATTCTGAATTTCAGTACTGCTTCCTACAATCAAATATGTACTTCATTTTTTGGTTTCCAGTGCAAATGGTACCACTGTGAGTCACAAATCATTTGCAGGCAACGACTGATAAAAGGTGAGTGCTTAAATAAGTCTCATGAATGACACATTAAATCACAGAAGGTGTGGGAACACTCCGCTTTATAGATGAAAAATGAGGAACCCTCAAACTCGAAGAAGGCCTATGTTTTTCCAATGCTTCAGGTGCTCTTTCGACATTAACAGCTCTTGTCATGTTGCGTTGCCCTTCCAAAGGTCACATACAGCAAATTGTCCTTACAACGGTAAGAAAAGAGCCAAATGAACTTAGTTAGACTGACAAAGCAGCCAACACCACCCTCTGGTCATCTAGCTTTTAATGTGACGCAACAGAGGAGAGTTGTGTTTACTCTTGAGATGCTGCGCTACGTGTAGGATGTTGACTGACATCCAGATCACCCTGCTGCCTACTAAAGACCCCAACTTGGGAAAAAGTCCCTCATCGTCCCGGTGAGCCATACGTACATCTGACCAAAAGACAGGAACTGTCATTACTGATATCACTAAAATTATTGTCGACGCAGTGTAGTATGCATTGTGACTGTGTATAATTTCATTTTTTTTTCATTTATTTGTTTTTTTTTTTTCCAATATTTTATTTCTGATTTTTCCATATAACATACAAAGAACAAACAAACAGTGAATAAACAGTGGCTCAGACACATACACATTGCCAGTTAGACAGTAACATCTCAGAGTAGAGACAGGGAAATATCTGTCACCAGGGCATAAGTTAGCATGTGAAACTGCCTTAATCTCCTCCAGGTACACAAGAAACGGACTCCAAGGACTTGTGAATTTTCTAATTGAACATGTTCTTAAAGATCTGAGTCTTTCCATTTGTATTAGAGAAATCATGTCAATGATCCACATTTGAAAGGAGAGGGCAGTAGAATATTTCCATTCTTTCAAGATTAGTCTTTTGGCAACAACCATTCCTAATCCCAGAGGTTGCTGCATAAAAGCAGGGAGGTCCTTAATTGTCTTTGTAATGCCAAAAATGGCGAGTCCTGCGTCAGGCTGAAGAGGCTTTTTATAGGCCTTAGAGTACCAGTCAAATGTTTTACACCAAAAACCCATTATTGAAGAGCAGAACCAAAAAGCATGAGATAATGTGCCATCTGATGCTTGACACTTGTCACAAATTGGTGAGACAAAAGGATAAATTTTATGCAACCTGACTTTAGAATAATGTAAACGATGGACAATCTTAAACTGTATAAGCTGGTATCTACTGTTTCCTGAACAAGAGCACTCATCCCACATAGATTTAGACAACACACCAAATTCCTCCTTCCAGGTATCCCTTATTTTAACTGTACGTACGTTAAGGCAATCATCCAACAAGTACACGATTTTAGAAATAAAAAGCCTGGAGTCAGGAGAGCTTTTAAGGACTTTGAAAAGCTCATGTTCTGCTGGGAGATGTTCGAAATGTCTAATTTTGGATTAGATGTAATGTCTAACTTGCAAATAACAAAAAAAAATTGGAGTGAGGCAGATTGTATTTTTGTCTCAGCTGGCTGAACAACGCAAATTTACCATCAATATAGAAAATTTCGATTGAAATTAAGCCCTTCTGTCTCCAGTCACAATAAAAATTTGTCTAACCAAGGGGGCAAAAATGAATGGTTAAAACATATAGGTGTTTGTATGAAAGTTTCCGGTCATACCAGAAAGCTCCTAACCTGGTTTAAAATTTTGAGTGTTTCAACACAAAACAAAGCTTCCCAAGGGATGATCCTGATCAAATCAAGTCCAACATTCTGGAATGTTACAATTCTTGTTTATAGAATCTCTGGTGACTCTACCTCTGCTTGGTCTCTGAACAAATGAACTGAGTGGCCCGGGTGCTTGATTATTAATACATTTAAACAACAATTTGAGGAAGCACAGACTACCAAAGCTTTCAAAGCTTAGCAGTCTATACTTCTCAAGAATAGCACAATGATGGCAACGAATTGGCTTTTTATCCATAATTCTTATTGTTTGATTGTACAGTGAAGCAATGCGCTTCATGACTGAGGGCGTGGCCTGGGCCCACACTGTCATGCAGTATGATATATGTGCGAATATCATAGCATGCATGTACAGGTGTGCTGCCTGTTTTGTAATGTAAGGTCTAATTAATTTAAAACAGTTAAGATTTCTTTGTATGGTTTTAGAAATTTTCTTAATAAGTTTATCAGCTTTCAATTGGGGTAAAATTTTAAAAATTTAAAATTTAAAATTTAAATTTAAATTCAGTTACAGATTGTATATTTGTATTCTTCCACTGTATTTGAAAACTTTGTTCTACATTCTGTTTTCTAATGACTAGAGTTGGCAACTAGCACCATTGCAGGTTGCAGGTAAATCATTTATAAAGATACTAAACAGCAATGGTCCCAGTACAGAGCCCTGTGGCATGCCCTGGCAAACATTTAAAAGTGAGGACTTATCTTGCGCTACTTTAATGCACTGTTCTCTGTCCCGAAGGTAAGATGCAAACCAGTCTATATCCCATATCCAATATCCCATACATTCCTGATTATGCAGGGAAAAACTCACACAGTACAATGCTGGTCAGATATAATTACAACCCTAATTTTGACTGCACAAATGGGGCTGTAATACATACAGTGCTCACAGTATTCACAGTGCTTCACTTTTTTCACATTTGATTAAGTTACAGCTTTATTCCAATATAAATGAAATTCATTTTTTCCTCAAACTTCTACACACAATACCCCATAATGACAATGTGAAAAAATGTTTGCTTGTTTTTGAGATTTTTGCAAAGTTATTAAAAAAAAACCCTAAGAAATCATGTTTACATAAGTATTCACATCCTTTTCCATGAAGCTTAGAATTGATCTCAGATCAATCAATCAATCAATCAATCAATTTTTTTTATACAGCGCCAAATCACAACAAACAGTTGCCCCAAGGTGCAACAAGATGCATCCTGTTTCCACTGATCAGCCTTGAGATGTTTCTACAGCTTAACTGGAGTCCACCTGGGGTAAATTCAATTGACTGAACATGATTTGGAAAGGCACACACCTGTCTATATATAAGGTCCCACAGTTGACAGTGCATGTCAAAGCACAAACCAAGCATGAAGTCAAAGGAATTGTCTGTAGACCTCCGAGACAGGATTATCTTGAGGCACCAATCTGGAGAAGGGTACAGAATCATTTCTGCTGCTTTGAAGGTCCCAATGAGCCTCCATCATCCATAAATGGAAGAAGTTCAGATCCACCAGGACTCTTCCTAGAGCTGGTCACCTGTCTAAACTGAGTGATCGGGGGAGAAGGACCGTAATCATGGAGATGACCAAGAGCCCAATGGTTACTTTGGTGGATTGCTGCAGCGATGGCTGTCCTTCCGGAAGGTCCTCCTCTCTCCACAGAGAAATGCTGAAGCTCTGACAATCAGGCCTGTATGTTAGAGTGGCCAGATTGAATCCACTCCTTAGTAAAAGGCACATGTCAGCCCACCTGGAGTTTGCCAAAAGGCACTCAAGGGACTCTTAGACCATGAGAAACAAAATTCTCTGATGTGAGACAAAGATTGAGCTCCTTGGCATGAATGCCAGGCACCATGTTTGGAGAAAACCAGGCATCATCCCTACAGTGAAGGATGGTGGTGGCAGCATCATGCTGTGGGGATGTTTTTCAGTGGCAACAAATGGGAGACTAGTCAGGATTAAAGGAAAGAATGCAGCAATATACAGAGACATCCTGGATAAAAACCTGCTCCAGTGACCCTTAGCAAACAGCCAAAATATCAAAGGAGTGGCTTCTGGTTAACTCTGTGAATGTCCTTGTGTGGCCCCGCCAGAGTTCAGAACCGAATCCAATTGATCATCTCTGGAGAGATCTGAAAATGGCTGTGCACCGATGCTCCGCATCCAACCTGATGGAGCTTGATGCTGCAAAGAGGAATGAGCAAAACTGCTCAAAGATAGGTGCACCAAGCTTGGGGCATCATATTCAAGAAGGCTTGAGGCTGTAATTGCTGCCAAAGGTGCATCAACAAAGTATTGAGCAAAGGGTATGAATACTTACAGTATGTACCTGTGATTTCTTAGTTTTTGTTTGTTTGTTTTTTCTGAATAAATTTGCAAAAATTAAAAAAAAAACTTTTGTCATGTTGTCATTATGGGGTGTTGTGAGTGGAATTTTGAGGGAAAAATGAATTTACTCTGTTTTGCAATAAGGTTTAATCATAGCAAAATGTGGAAAAAGTGAAGTGCTGTCAATATTTTCCAGTTGACCTGTATTCTGTATTAGTCTGCAGTTTTTTTGTGTGTGTGCATCACGCCTTGTAGCACAGGGCAGTAAAACTGTGAAGTAGCACTAATTTGAGAAACTCCACGGATTTTTATTTTAAACTAACCCTAACCTTGACCTAATCTAACCTAAATTCAGTCTTGCATCTGTGTTCTAAAACCAGTTCACTTCAGTTTCAATCCCATTCTTCAGGTTTGGCCATTATATAGTGTACAGTACAAGCTACCCAGCTCAGTACATGAGTGCATTACAGGTCTCTATTATCTTGGTCGGCAGAGCTGGGTAGCTTAATTTATTTATTTATTGATGTGTTTACTCATACCATAGCTATATTTTGTGTTTTATTATTTTTATTCTTATTATTATTATTTATTGTGTTTTATTAATCAGTAAATGTGTTTGGACCACAGATCTCTTTTTGTGTTGTTTGTACTTCCATTGTGTGGTGACTATTTGGAATGCATCTGTGTTTTTCAGTGCTGTTATGATTCCTGTCTGTGTCTGTCCTTGTCCTCTGTCTCCCCCCTTGTGACCATTCCTGGGTTTGGTTCTTTGTGTTGTCACTGTTCTGTCTTTCTTCTCCACTTCCTGTATTTTGGTGGTCACAGTTTCCTTGTGTGTTTTGGTAAATTTCTTCCTGTGTTTCTCCACAGCTGTTTTCAATCAGATATTACCCTCACCTGTCTCCCATTTGTGTGACAACCTCCCTCTCTATTCATACCCCTGTGTTCCTCTTGTGCGTGGCCTGTATGTTTTACAAGACATTTTTTTTACACAACTAACTGTTGTAGGATTGATGCAGAGGTTTTTTCTTTCTTTTCTTAGCACTGTCTTCATTTCATGGTGCTATTTTAAATTTGAAGTGCTGCTGCCACATTTGGCCACAAAAGAATTTAAAAAAAAATGTGATGCAGTTGTGGTTGGTGTCTTTTGTAAAGGAGTCCAGCCAAACATCAAGACTTGGAAAAAAAAAAATCTACAAAATGAACAATACAAATATCTCAGATATCTAGGGTGCAGTTTGGATGATGGGCAGAAAAGAGTGGTGCAGAGTGATGCAAATGATTGTGGAGCGTGTGTCCAAGATCTAAAGGGGGCCCAGAAAAACACAGCACAAATACAGGCCCTGGGCACAACGGGTTTTGAATTACAATGTTTTTTGGGAAATGGCACATTTTAATCTCTGCATAAAGTCCGCCAATCAGAATGAAACTCTTTCTTTAACCAGAAATAATAAAAGTGTGCTAGTGTGTTCTCTTAGTACCCTGGCATAGACTTTCCCAAGAAGGCTGAGAAGCATGATTCCTCTAAAACTGGAACACACTCTCTGGTCCTCTTTTTAAAGATAAGAACCACACCCCAGTTCGCCAACCCAGATGGACTGTTCCCCACTTCATTGTACACTGAAAAGAGAGAATAGTTGAACCAACTTAAATTAATTGGTTTGTAAGTTAGAGTTAATCTAACTTATTACCTTAAGTTCAAACAACTTAATTCATTTAGATGTTACCAACTGAAACAACTTCTTAAGTTGGTTCTTTTTTCAGTCTATAAGCATGTCAACCATGACAGCCCAACAACATCCGGAGACTTCAGCATCTCAGGATGAATCTCGTCCACCCCTGGACTCTTGACATCCAGGAGTGTTTTGTGTGTGTGTGTGTGTGTGTGTGTGTGTGTGTGTGTGTGTGTGTGTGTGTGTGTGTGTGTGTGTGTGTGTGTGTGTGTGTGTGTGTGTGTGTGTGTGTGTGTGTGTGTGTGTGTGTGTGCTTTTTTTTTTTTTTTTAACAACCTTGGTGGTTTCAGCAAGAGTGATGGCACCAGATCTGCCTGGGTCTTCTACCCCTGCCTCCTCAATAGAGGACATGCCAGTAAAGCTGAGAAGAGCCTCAAAGTGTTCTTTCCACCAAAAGGGGAGGTGATGGTCTAGTGATTAAGCATTGGGCTTGAGAGCAGAGGATCCTCGATTCAAATCCCAGCCTGACCAGAAAATCACTAAGGGCCCTTGGGTGATGTCCTTAATCCCCTAGTTGCTCCTGGTGTGTAGTGAGCACCTTGTATGGCAGCACCCTCACATCGGGGTGAATGTGAGGGATTAGTGTGTAAAGCACTCTGAGCATCTGATGCAGATGGAAAAGCGCTATATAAATGCAGTCCATTTATCATTTACCTGATTATATCCTTCGTCCAATTTAGCAGCTGTCCTCCCTTTGCTGAACACAACCTTTCCTGAGCAGCCTGACAGTTTGCCAGAACCATTCTGAGGCTGAACAAAAGTCATTCGCCATGGCCTCTCCAAACTCCTCCCACACCCAGGTTTTTGTCTCAGCCACCACTGACACTGCAGTCCTTCTGGCCTGCCAGTACCTGTCTGCTGATTCCGGACACCCCTTGTCACCAGTGCTGTTCATTATGTTCATGGATGCAATTTCAAGGCACAGTCAGAGACTGGAGGATGTCTAGTTTGGTGACCTCAGAGTTGCATCTTTGCTTTTTTTCAGTATGATGTGGTTCTGTTAGCTTCATCAAGCATTGAAGCAAATGGGTTGAGAATCAGCACCTCTAAATCTGAAATCATAGTCTTCTGTTGGGAAAACGTGGATTGCCCCTTTTGGTTCAGGGAAGACTTATTGGCCCAGGAGGAGGAGATTAAATTACTCAGGGTCTTGTTCACAAATGGGGTTAAGTTGGAGCATGAGACCGATAGCCAGCCTAAGTCTAGAGACAGACTAAGTCTAAGATGGATGGCATCTGATGTTTTATGGACACTCTACTGGACCATTATGGGGAAGAAGGAGCTAAACCAAAAGGTGAGACACTCACTTTATGGTCTTATCCTCACCTATGGTCATGAACTTTGGGTAATGACTGAAAGAACAAGGTCGCAGGCACAAGTGGTGAAAAGTAGATTTCTCTATCAGGTATCTGGACAGGCTGAGCAGTTCCACTGTCCAGAAGGGAGTAGGAGTAGAGCCGCAGCTCCTTTGAATTGAAGGGAGTCATCTGTTTGGGCATCTGGTGAAGATGCCCCCTGGTCATCTCCTGAGGGAGATCTTCCAGGCATGACCAACTGAGAAGAGGTGTTGAAGAAGACCCAGAACATGCTGGAGGGATTATATTTCCCAGCTGTCTTGGCAACACCTTGGGATCCCCTGGGAAGAGTTGCAGGACATTGTTGAGGATAGAGAAGTGTGGGTTGAGCTGCTTGGTCAGCTGCTACTCTGACAAGGACCTGGATAAGGGACAGTGAATAAATGAATGATTCAAAAAGGGCCATGCAGATGCAGATCTCAACAGCTGCAAAATATGGAATGCCAGAGAACAAAAAGGAAAGGGCCATCTGTGGGCATATTAGAGTGGAACTATTTTGGCCAGAGGGTGAAGCAGCATGATTGGTGGGGGGTGAACCATCATCTCTCGCTCTGTTTCATTCTACTTTCACATACTGTGTGAGCTCATGTTCTGCCCCACAAATAAGAAGCATTTATGCCACATTTTATATTAAAATCCCCCCCACACACTAAAAAAATAAATAAATTCCAAACAAACAGTAAGGCAAACTATGATGCCACATATATTTTTTTTTTCTTTTATAAGCCAAAATTACCAATAAAGTGTTCTTACTTTTTAATGTAATGCATTTTTGTCACTCAGCTTTGTATGAAATTATCCAGCAGCATGGTGGTTTAGTGGTTAGCACTGTTGCCTCACAGCGAGAAGGTCATGGGTTCAATTCCTACCTGTGGCCTTTCTGTGTGGAGTTTTCATGCTCTACCTGTGTTTGCGTGGGTTTCCTAACGGGTGTTCTTGTCCCCCCCACACACACACACAAATTTAAATACATGCAGGTTAGGTGAATTGGAAACTTTATAATTGTCCAGGTCTCCCTTGCAAAAGAGGTATTGATCTCAGTGGGACTAACCTGGTGAAATAAAGATTAAATCCATTTCAGCAAATGTCCAGTGTATTTTTCAGTTTCAATGAGAGAAATCCACTTGTCACATATTAGTCCTCGGTTCATTTTTCATTCTGGGTCAAAACTGACCATCCATTTCAGAAATATTGGAACACAGACTTCATAAACTGTCTTAGTACAACAAATCACACACAAGCCATATTATTGCAGATGTTCAAAAAGCAGTGATATGATCTACCCGCAGCAATGACTGGACACTGTTCTGCTAATAATCTATGCAAGCGTAATAAATTACATGCACGGCTGATTTTGCCATAACCACTCCATCGCCCTGCTTCTTTTTTCAAATGTTCTCCACATGGCAGTTTGGTCTGTTTTGGGGATAATATGACTTGTAACAGTCAACTTGACGAAAAATAAAATAAAAAGAGAGAACTGATGCAGAAGTTGGTTCAGTAATGCTACACCGTAGGAATCAGATGGAGTAATGAGTCTTTTTTTTTTTTTTTTTGCGTTTTGGCTCTGTGTGAATTTCAAACATCAAAACACTTAGTTTGAAGAAGAAATTTCCATCAGCTTTTTTGCTTATCTTTAGCTTATCTGGGCAAGTAAATGTATAAATTGTTCATCCGAATGTAGTAATGTATAAAATCTACTCACTATAAAACAGTAAGTATTCGAAACAGGCTGACGACGGCGGCTTGGGGAGCGGCGCGCTGTCCGGCGTCGTGGGCTGTCCTTAAAGCGATAGTAACACTCCTTAATCTCTCATCAGCCATTAAAATTTTCACCAAAAACCATCTGAATTTCTCGAATGGTGCCCACTTGGATTTGCCTCACAGTTTCTGAAAAAAATTTTGATAAAGCAAAACGCCAGTCTCTCAGCAGTTGTCAGACAAAGGAATTCCGACGGGAGGGGTGGACCAGTGCTTACTCAAAGCCTGCCCACAGGCGAATGATGCAACCAACAGGCGTGAAAAAACTCATGTATGCGCACGAGGGTTCAAGCTTGTCTGATGTAATCGCACGTGATTCAAATCCATATAGTTTTTGAAAAAAAATAAAAAGGTCCGTTTCTTTTCTCACAGACCTCGTACATACACATACATTTATGCTCCTAACGTAAAATACAGAAAATGTTTTACTTACTAGGCTATAAATACACTGAATACAATTAATAAAAAAAAAACTTTGACGGAAAAAAACAAAATGCGCAGTTGCACGTCAAGCGAGTTACATCATCTCCATATGTGCAGTTGCACGAGGCACCTCATCTCGACGGGTGGCGTCTTCAAGTCTGGGGTAGAGCGATGTACGCATGCGCAGTAGCACGATGCACCTCATCTCGACAGGACACCAGCCCTGGAAGGAATGCTGCAGGTGTCGTACCCAGGATATGGGGTAATATGCTGCAGTACCTCTGAAAATATGAGAGAAATGATCACGAGAGTTATTTCGGGTTGTTTCTCCCACGCAGAGGTTTATTGCAATCTAAAACATGACCAATCATCATTTCCTCGTCCTTTCCCCAACACAAAATGGCAGACTCACGATAAGTTCACGTGCAGAAACATATTTTAAACCCTTAAAACATACATGAAAACATTTCTTTAGCTTCACTCCTGCATGCAATACAAACAGAAAAATACCCTAACTATGCACACAATATGTTCAGAACACTGGGAGACGTTTACCTGAAAATATGAGAGAAATGATCACGAGAGTTATTTCGGGTTGTTTCTCCCACGCAGAGGTTTATTGCAATGAGGAGAAACCCCGCGAAATCACTCCAGTGGTGTGGGAAGACATTACAAGTTGTAAAAATAAAGGATCCCCCAGGATTACTAGACGATTTCCGAGAATGCGGTCACAATTCCTTTGAATAGAATTACAAAACATTTAGAAAAAATAAAGAATAACATACTTTACATACTTTTAACCAACTCTTAACTGTATTTATATTGTTCTGAAGGCTTTTATGTAAATGTATATTTATTACAAACCTTTTTAACATTTTAAGAACTTTCCTATTTTTAACTATTTTTAATATGACATCACCTTATGAGTTATTATTTATTGGCGCTGTCCTGAGCATAGTGTTTAAAGGCGTGCTATCCTTCTAACCTATCACACTCTCCCCCACTTGAAAAAAATGTCGTCCCGACATTATAATCAAAACATTTACTTTTACATGTCAAAACTATCAACATTCTATATTTACCCGTTAGTCCATAAACTTGAAAGCAAACCATATCTGTGGGCTCTAGCCATCACTTCACTACAGATCAGGTCTGAAGACTGAAGACTAAGGAGTCAGTAAGCAGTCTATTGTCTGTGTTTATAACCATAGAAGGAAAAGTCTCGATGGCAGTCTGTAGATGCATCACTGGAGAGTGTCGTACCCCTGAATATGGGGTAGTGTGCTGTAGTACCTGTTTACTGTAGTCCATGCATACCCAAGGGCTGAGTGTAGTATGGCTGCAGCGTAGGGAACCATGGGGCCAGACCTGGGTACACAGGCAGCAGAGGTGGTGCAGGCTGGACACTGTAGCAGGATGGGGTCCCTAGGTAGTCGTAGGTCATCCGTTTCGGCGGGTGTCTCTCTCGTTGAGGGCGCTGGGACGTGGTCTCCTCTGCTCCCTCAGATGCAGCAGGCAACGAAGGGGCTGGAGGATCGCCAGCAACTGAATCCATCTCCTCACGAGTTGCCTCCTCAGCCGCAGGGTGACGTGCTTCCAGATGGTCTCCACCGGTTGGCCCTGCTGGAACAGCAGCAAGGGCTGGTGCTGGAGGCTGATGTCTCACTGCAGCAGGTTCTTGTTTCGTTTCAGAAAGGTCTGATGGCTGGGAACCAGGCGGCTGAGGTGGTGCATGGTAAAAGCTGAACTCATCACCACTCTCATCATCAGACACATGAGTATCTGGGGCAGTTTTGTCTCTCCTCTTCTGTTTTACAGGGTTGTCTTTTTCTGGGGCTGGTTCAAAAGGTAAGTGGTCACATGACATGAGTAGGTTTCTGTGTAGCACCCTAGAGCGTCCTTTGCCTCTCTCTGGTCTCACTTCATAGATTGGGAGGTCAGGCCCCATTTGTCTGTCTACCGTATGAATAGTGTCCTCCCAATAGTCTCTGAGTTTCCCTGGGCCTCCCCTTGGAGTCAGGTTTTTGACCAAGACTCTCTCGCCAGGCTGTAACACAGAACTCCTTACTTTCGTGTCATAATGTCTTTTGCTCTTGTCAGCTGTTTTCTTGGCATTCTCATTTGCAATGGTATATGCTTCATCCATGCCTTTTCTCCATTTTTCAACATAGTCTTTGTGGTTACTAAAACCAGGGTCTGAATATAGTCCAAAGAGCATATCTACTGGCAATCTGGGTGAGCGCCCGAACAGTAGATAAAATGGAGAGTAAGCAGTCACATCACAACGAGTACAGTTGTAGGAGTACACCAGCTTGTTGATAGAGTCCTTCCAGTTTGACTTTTCTGTTTCAGTGAGTGTCTTAAGCATTTGTAACAACGTCCTGTTCATGCGTTCGACTTGACCATTCCCCATTGGGTGATAGGGTGTTGTTCTTGAGCCGGCCATGCCACTGAGTTTCTTAAGTTGAGTGAATAACTGATTTTCAAATTCACCGCCTTGGTCATGGTGAATGCGACAAGGAAAACCAAACTTCAGGGCGTAGTCATTGAAGATGAGGTTTGCAGCAGTTTTCCCTGACTTTGAAGTAGTGGCATAGGCTTGTGCAAAGCGTGTGAAGTGATCAACAATCACTAAAATATATTCAAAACCACCTTTGCATTTGTCAAGATGAAGAAAGTCTATACACACAAGTTCAAAAGGCTGTGTTGTTACAATGTTGGTCAAAGGGGCTCTTGAATCGCGACTGGGTTTTTTCTGTTTGACACAGGAACACACACGGGTCACATAATGTTCGATGTCTGTCTGCATGTAAGGCCAAAAGAAGCGGTCACGTACTAAAGACACGGTGCGGTCGACACCTTGATGGCCCATTTATTGTGCAGTTCGTCAAGCACTGTTTTCTTAAAGTGTTCTGGCAGTACCAGCTGTTTGCGGACAGAAGTGGTTCTGTACAAAATGCCATCACTATCTAGCACTAGCTTGTCCCATTCTCTGAATAAGCATTTTGTTTTTGGACTGCAAGTTCTTAGCTCTCTGGTCAGTGGCTTTGAGTCTGACATTTTGCTCTGTAATACAGGGCCAATAACAGGATCAGTCTTTTGTGCTTGGCTTAGCTGTTCTTTTGGGATGGGTGTGAGTGATGCTTCGGCTGACACACCTTGTGCTGTGACTGACAAAGCTGTGGCCAACATAGACCATGTGGCAGGGGTCTCCTTTTGTGCCTCTATGGCCTGGATAGCAGCTGCAATAGAGTCAGGAGGGAGTTCCTCAGAACAGTCTTTCATTAGAGTCTCTACATCAAGGGGCATTCTCGACAAAGCATCAGCATCACCATTTTCTTTTCCTGGTTTGTACTTAATAGTGAAATGAAAGTCAGCGAGCTCTGCGACCCATCTTGATGTTGTTGCATTCAGTTTGGCAGTGGACAAAATATAAGTTAATGGGTTGTTATCACTAAACACAGTGAATGACGGGGCATAATATAAGTAGTCTCGAAATTTGTCTGTGATCGCCCACTTTAAAGCTAAAAACTCGAGCTTGCCTGCATGAAAGTGGTAGTTTTTCTCAGCTGCTGTTAATGTGCGCGAGCCATAAGCAATAACTCGCAGCTTATCATTTTGTCTTTGGTACAGCACTGCACCGAGTCCCTCGTGTGAGGCGTCAGTGTGTACAATAAATGGCTGGGTGAAATCTGGAAAGCCGAGCACTGGTGGGTTCATCAGGCAGTCAATTAGTTCCTCGAGTGCACTTTGGTGTTTGTCAGTCCACATTATTTGTGTGGATGAGGGCACAACGGGACTCGTCTTCTTTTGCTTTGTGACTCTCGTGGTCAAATTTTCGTTGTCCTTGTCTGCTTTTAACAGTTCATATAGACAGTTTGCTTTTCTGGAAAAGTCCTTTATGTATTGCCTGTAGTATGATAGAAGGCCTAACATCTTTCTGAGCTGACCAACAGTTTGCGGTTTAATGTCCTTGAGTGCTCTTACAGCTTCAAAATCAGCAGGATCAACTTTGCTGCCCTCTGCTGACACTCTCCTACCCAAGTAGCGCACTTCAGGTTTAAAAATGTCACACTTACTTGACTTAAGTTTAATACCAAAGTCTCTTAGCCGCTGGAGCACTTTTCTCACATCCTCCACATGACTTTTGAAAGTTTTGCTGTAGACCAGTGTGTCGTCCAGGTAGGGGATGCATATGTTGTCGCGAAGTCCCTCCAAGCACTCCTCCATACAGCGTTGAAATGCTGCAGGGGCATTCATGAGTCCAAAGGGGATGCGTACCCACTCATACAATCCCCAGGGGGTCACAAAAGCAGTGAGTGGGCGGCTTTCCTCTGACATGAACCCCTGGTGGTATGCTTTTCCCTGATCTAAGAGTGAGAACCAGGAGTTACCACCTAAACTGTCCATAATGTCCTGGACACGTGGGATGGGCTGGCGATCTGGATGGGTTTTTCTATTCAAGTCTCTATAATCTATACACAGTCTCAAAGTGCCATCCTTCTTTCTAACGCATACGACTGGTGAGGAGTATGAGGAGTTTGACTTCCTGACCCAGCCTTGTGCGATTAGGTCATGCAGGTAACTTTTCATCTCCTGATAGAGAGGGCGTGGTACTGACAGATATGTGCGTTTGACAGGCTCATTGTCCTTGAGTGAAATAGTCATTTGCAAGTTTTCAATGCAGCCTATGTCATTGTCTGTTATAGAAAAAGAGTCACATTCTTCTCTGAGCATCTGCTTAACTATGACCCTCTGTTCTTCACTGAGGTGGCCAAGATCTACAGGAGGATCCCACTTCTCATTAGAGCGAGATGAGGGCTGTGTGCTGGTGGGATTAATTGTAGCTACAGTGGCTTTTTCAAACATCTGGGCAGGTAAAACAGCCGTTATAGTCTGTACCGTTCCAACTAAGGTACGACCTACCAGAACAATGTCGTGGTCAGTGGGGTTAGAGACATCCACAGTTATGACAGGTAAAGTGCCCTTTTTAACTCTGACCAGAGTGTCGAAGAACTCGAGATTGTCTGGCCACTGAGGGTTTAAATCTGGCTCAAATAACATAGTCATGTCTTGTTTAAATGGCTGTGCTGCTACACGGCATTCCACTTGGATATGCCTTTGTTTAGGAACAGTAATACAGTCTTTTTTTGTTTTCACTTGAAACTCATCTACTGTATTCGCACTGACAGCCTGAATGAAAGCTTTCACCTTGTTCCTTTTGAGGCTGGGGAATGCTTTTCTCACTGTACTGAATGCTTTAGCTCTTTCAGTCCTTTTCAAGATGCATTCAATGACATTGTAACCTATAATGGGGTGCGACAGGTAACAACCTTTCATTACCAACATGGGAATGATCATTTCCTCAGGTGGTTCTGCCCCAGAATCAAGTTGGAATGTAGTCTCAATCCACCCGAGGTATGGCATGTTGGTCCCATTGGCTGCAGTGAGGCTCAGTTCAGTGGAGTCCATCATCTCGGCAACATCTCTCAGCTTTAGGTGTGGCAAGTAGTCCTCTTTCCATCTCTCGTCAATGATTGACACTTGTGAGCCTGAGTCCCACAAGGCCTGAAGTCTGTGGCCATCCAGGAGACACTCGACCAAACACTGTCTGCCCACCAGAGATGTGACCTTGTGAGGGGTGTTCACCTGGACTGGTGGCAGTGGGATGTGGACCATCTCATTTTCATTGTTTATCTTTAACTTGTTGTATTGTCTCTTATGTTCAATCCAGTTTTGCTTCTGACATGCTTTAGAACAATAGAATGTCTTTTTACACGCTGAACACCGTCTCAAGTTCATGTCTGGATCTTCTTGTTTGCAGTGGGCACATTGTTGGGACCTGTTGCTGTCAGCGATGGTTAACACTCGTCCCTCAGTGGTAACCGTTGCCCGTTTAAATGTCTCTCTCGAGGTGATTTTGTGCCTCTGTTTTTGCATCCAGCTTGGAAGTGTTCCTCACTCCCACAGAAGAAGCAGTGGGTGCAGCGCTCATTAGTTACGGACTGCTGGCAGGCATGGCACCTCCTTTCTGGACGAGCTGGGTGACCTTGGTAGTGCTGTGGTGAATACTGAGAGGGTGGTGGTTTTGGCGGGGGCCCTGATAGAAGTGAAACTGCTGTGGGTCCCGGTCGTACTGCATAACTGGCGGCTGAACGTACAACTGAGCACTAGACACTGGCTGTTGTAGTGTCTCTTTAATTTGCGCTATCTCTGCACTGAGACCTTTCAGGGAGGCTACGTCTGTCTTTAGATCTGCTAGTTCTGTGACTAGTTCAGGAGGGATTTTAGCTTTAACTTCCTTTACTAAATTTTTGACAGGCCCGGCATCTACTGACTGAACTGCGCTCACACTAGTGGCTGACTGTGAGGCTAAACACCCTTTCTTGTGCTTCCTCTCTGCTTCATTAGCACAAGCTATGTTTAATCTTTCTAGCAGGAGCTCATCGGGAGTATCATTGTCTAAGAGCAGTGGCTGCATGTCTATCCTGACACTGTCACTCTGAAGGCCTGTTAGTATGGTGTGCAAGCACATACGCTGCACTAGTGCTGGGTCATACTTAAGACCTGACTCTGACTCCTGTGATGCAAATAAGACTTTCTGCTTTAAATCGAGGACCCTCATCAGGAAATTCTGGGCAGTCTCTTTGGGGTTCTGTACCTCTGAAGCGAGTTGTTTGTAGAGTTCAGTGGCACTCTTCTCCTGGAAATGAGAGCGAAGAATGCGGCGTAGAGTGGGCAAAGTGAGCTGGGCCTTCCCCTCCAGGTAGCTGCGTAGTTGTAGACCTGGCAAGATAGCCCTGATGACAGCATCTACAATGTCAAACTCTGAGTAACCTCTGCTCAGTCCATTTTCGATCTGATGGGCAAGACTGGAAAATGTCAGTTTATCCTTCTGGCCTGGCTCTCCTATTTGGCCTGATATTTTGAAATCTTTGTGCCAATAGGCGCCTGGTTGCTGTTGACTGGGCACACTACTCACAGGGCGGTTACTTGTTTGGGACTGAATATTAGCCACTGCGCTTCTCACTGTATTAACTGTCTCTGCTACCCGTGGAGTAGTAGTTGGCTGGTCTGTTCGCCCTGAGTCTCCTCTTTCATTTACATTTTCTCCAGGTAAGTCATTTTCAACACTTATTATTTCAGCAATCTTATTCTTCAGTGACAATAGTTCAGACATCCCTTCATCCTCCAATTCTTTCATTTCTTCTCTTTCAATATGCATCTGGATGTGCGTCAGCAGGGACAGGCGTGTTTTTGTGTCAGCCTTTATTTTCCCTGCTATACCAAGAAACTCACAGATGGACACTAACTGTTCTTTAGGCAAAGTGTGCACTCCATGCACGATTTGTTCTTGTTGCTGTTCCAGCAGTGACATTTTGGCAGTAGACAGGAGGAACTTTTGCAGGTACAGGGGAGACCAAGCTGTGGGATCCGTGCAGCTCCTGGTGATCTCTGGTCGGCCTCAGGATGCGTGGACTGGAGCACAGCTGCCAGCTCTCCTTAACCGCAACACCTTCCTCACTGTAGGCTGCCTGGGTGATGTGGGGGATTTAGCAGGCTCAGACTACGACGTACAGGCTGTGGACATCGGACATCTAAGCAGCAATCCCAGCGGTGCCTCCAAATGTCGTACCCAGGATATGGGGTAATATGCTGCAGTACCTCTGAAAATATGAGAGAAATGATCACGAGAGTTATTTCGGGTTGTTTCTCCCACGCAGAGGTTTATTGCAATCTAAAACATGACCAATCATCATTTCCTCGTCCTTTCCCCAACACAAAATGGCAGACTCACGATAAGTTCACGTGCAGAAACATATTTTAAACCCTTAAAACATACATGAAAACATTTCTTTAGCTTCACTCCTGCATGCAATACAAACAGAAAAATACCCTAACTATGCACACAATATGTTCAGAACACTGGGAGACGTTTACCTGAAAATATGAGAGAAATGATCACGAGAGTTATTTCGGGTTGTTTCTCCCACGCAGAGGTTTATTGCAATGAGGAGAAACCCCGCGAAATCACTCCAGTGGTGTGGGAAGACATTACAAGTTGTAAAAATAAAGGATCCCCCAGGATTACTAGACGATTTCCGAGAATGCGGTCACAATTCCTTTGAATAGAATTACAAAACATTTAGAAAAAATAAAGAATAACATACTTTACATACTTTTAACCAACTCTTAACTGTATTTATATTGTTCTGAAGGCTTTTATGTAAATGTATATTTATTACAAACCTTTTTAACATTTTAAGAACTTTCCTATTTTTAACTATTTTTAATATGACATCACCTTATGAGTTATTATTTATTGGCGCTGTCCTGAGCATAGTGTTTAAAGGCGTGCTATCCTTCTAACCTATCACACAGGCTGTAACTTTATTTCTGGAGATTCATAAATCAAATGTTTTTTAAAACATAATTTGATGACTTCTTCTGGACAGTTTGAATGTGACAATTTGGGCATTTAATAATGACCTATTAAAACAAGGATTTGTTTAGTTTATGGTTTAATCTATTCACAAAGGAGTGAACATTAAAAAAAAGAATCTGACAGCAGCACACTTTTTTCATCAATCTTGACTGAGCGAATGTGAATTGCACCAAACTTTTCTTTCTCTGTCAGAAATGGGTAAAAAAAAAAAAAAATTCTGCCTTAAGAAATATTCAATAGAAATAGAACAAAAATGATCCTTCAGGGCAGGTGGTATGCAACGTCCACCAAACTGGTGTCATTGCTGGTGCTTGGTTGGTTCTCAAGGTTGTTGTGCAGACCTACAGTCTGTCACACCAGGAGGTAAAAGTTTCTTCTATATAAAGTGTTTTAGATAACTCATGGAAAGGATGAGATACAACTGTCCTATACAGCATACAAAACTGTCAGCAGGATTATGTCAAAACTACTTCACAGATTTGGACAAATTTTTCACCACATATAGATATTACGCCATGGAAGACTCCATTAAATTTTAGAGGTGATCTGGATTCTGGATCAAGATTTCTGGATCAAGACTACACCTTATAAGCTTTGAAGGATTACATCAAAACTACTTCAGGGATTCTCACCACATTTGCACCACAGATAGGTATTAGGGCATGGAAGACTCCACTGAATTAGGGAAGTGATCCGGATTGGTGGACATCAGAAATCTCTATTTGCTCTTGTTTATGTCATGAGTTTGCTGTTTTACCTTCATCCAAAGAAGAAATAATGTGCAAAATGCAGCATGAATGAAGAAAATTGTGGCAGGTGTAAAAATGTTGCAGCGTTACAATTTCCTTTTGCAACATCTAATGGAAAATTAATTAAACAGTCATCCTCATCATCTCACTCTGATCGCCATGGTGTCAGTATAGCTATATTTACATGTAAATGTTAACACATTATTTTAAGATCACCTAATCTGATTGTGATTAAACTTGGAAGTGATTTGATTTTGGTTAGTCAGAGATAAAGGCTGCATTTCCATATCACACACACACATTTTCAACCGCTTAGTCACATTAAGGGTCACGGGGGGCTGGAGCCTATCCCAGCAGTCATAGAGTGCGAGGTGGAGTACACCCTGGACAGGACACCAGTCTGTCATTTCCATATCAGTATATAGAGAAATGGATCATTTTGTGGAAATTTCAGACATTTTATTGTTTATTAGCTTAACTGTTTACAAGCCCATGTCAAATTTTACTTTCCATGCTTGATACTTTGAAATGTGGGCGTGGTGCTGCTGCACTGTTGCACTCTCACATCTGCTTCCTTTAATCTATAGGATTAAATAGGATGATGATAGGATGTCTAGAATGGAATGCATGACTTTTATTGTGGCTCCAAACGAGACACTGTGGGCCCTCAGTAAATAATGCTCACCCTCTACGTTAGCATGAATTTGCCTGTTCATTATCTCAAAATGGTTTTGCACACCTAAACTGTTTGGTCTCTTTCATCAAATATGTTTTGTTTGTTTTTTTTTTGTTTTTTTTGCCAAGTTATAAATGCTGTGCTGAAAAGAAACCTGGGGTTGTTCTTATTTTCTTCAATTAGTGATGAGTAGAAAGATGTCCTAGCTTTACGGAGGGCTTTTTTATAGAACAACAGACTCTTTTTCCAGGCTAAGTGAAGATCTTCTAAATTAGTGAGACGCCATTTCCTCTCCAACTTACGGGTTATCTGCTTTAAGCTACGAGTTTGTGAGTTATACCACGGAGTCAGGCACTTCTGATTTAAAGCTCTCTTTTTTAGAGGAGCTACAGCATCCAAAGTTGTCTTCAATGAGGATGTAAAACTATTGACGAGATACTCTATCTCACTTACAGAGTTTAGGTAGCTACTCTGCACTGTGTTGGTATATGGCATTAGAGAACATAAAGAAGGAATCATATCCTTAAACCTAGTTACAGCGCTTTCTGAAAGACTTCTAGTGTAATGAAACTTATTCCCCACTGCTGGGTAGTCCATCAGAGTAAATGTAAATGTTATTAAGAAATGATCAGACAGAAGGGAGTTTTCAGGGAATACTGTTAAGTCTTCTATTTCCATACCATAAGTCAGAACAAGATCTAAGATATGATTAAAGTGGTGGGTGGACTCATTTACTTTTTGAGCAAAGCCAATAGAGTCTAATAATAGATTAAATGCAGTGTTGAGGCTGTCATTCTCAGCATCTGTGTGGATGTTAAAATCGCCCACTATAATTATCTTATCTGAGCTAAGCACTAAGTCAGACAAAAGGTCTGAAAATTCACAGAGAAACTCACAGTAACGACCAGGTGGACGATAGATAATAACAAATAAAACTGGTTTTTGGGACTTCCAATTTGGATGGACAAGACTAAGAGTCAAGCTTTCAAATGAATTAAAGCTCTGTCTGGGTTTTTGATTAATTAATAAGCTGGAATGGAAGATTGCTACTAATCCTCCGCCCCGGCCCGTGCTACGAGCATTCTGACAGTTAGTGTGACTCGGGGGTGTTGACTCATTTAAACTAACATATTCATCCTGCTGTAACCAGGTTTCTGTAAGGCAGAATAAATCAATATGTTGATCAATTATTATATCATTTACCAACAGGGACTTAGAAGAGAGAGACCTAATATTTAATAGACCACATTTAACTGTTTTAGTCTGTGGTGCAGTTGAAGGTGCTATATTATTTTTTCTTTTTGAATTTTTATGCTTAAATAGATTTTTGCTGGTTATTGGTAGTCTGGGAGCAGGCACCGTCTCTACGGGGATGGGGTAATGAGGGGATGGCAGGGGGAGAGAAGCTGCAGAGAGGTGTGTAAGACTACAACTCTGCTTCCTGGTCCCAACCCTGGATAGTCACGGTTTGGAGGATTTAAGAAAATTGGCCAGATTTCTAGAAATGAGAGCTGCTCCATCCAAAGTGGGATGGATGCCGTCTCTCCTAACAAGACCAGGTTTTCCCCAGAAGCTTTGCCAATTATCTATGAAGCCCACCTCATTTTTGGACACCACTCAGACAGCCAGCAATTCAAGGAGAACAGCAGACTTATTTCCCACCAGACTTGATCCTACATTTGAAAAATAATCATTAAACCCATTTGCCACTTCTTTTATGTCATATATCTCTTTATTTTCTTTGACAAAGTAATTTGGAAAAGTTGCTTTCGCTCCATCACTTTCAATCACACTTTTTACAATTTCCCATGTTGCCCTCATATTATCTTTACTCTTATTTAATTGTTCACTATAATAATCTTTTTTTTGTTTCAGAATTATTGTCAATAGTTTATTTTTATATTTTTTGTATCTGTGTTCTGTTTCCTTTGTTTGCATTTTTAAAAAGCACCTGTATAAATAGTTTTTCTTTGCACAAGCATTTTTTATTCCCTTTGTCAGCCATGGTTTATTTACTCTTTTCTTACTAATTTCTATTAATTTACAGTTTTTATTATATGATTTCATCAATATTTTCATAAATGAGTTATATGCTACATTAACATCACTGACATAAACTTCTTCCCAATTTTGATTTTTAAGATCATATTTTAATGCCTCTAAGGCTTTTACTGACTTGTCTCTTTTAAAGTTTATAACAGTTTTTTTCTTGTACCTATTTTTATATTTAAATATTGAAAAGACTGGTAAATGATCACTAACATCTGTCATCAAGATCCCATTCCTGATAATTTCATCTGTTCTATTTGTAAATATATTGTCGATTACCGTTGCACTTCGCGATGTGATTCTGGTTGGTTTTGTTATCAAGTGGAATAACCCCAAACTATACATTGAATTCACAAAATCACTTATTCTTTGGCAACTGGAGCTCTCTATGTTAATGTTAAAGTCTCCACATATAAAAAGCGTTTTGTTTTTAATTTGATGGAATAGCTCTATTATTCTATCTGTAAATTTCACAACACAAGTGTCTGGTGCTCTGTATACACAACTGATTAAAATATTTTTAGATGTTTCATGTACAAGTTCCACTGTTACAATTTCTATGATGTCATCCACAGTTGTCATTTCTTCTACAATTGTACATATCAGATCTGCCTTTATGTACAGAGCAACACCACCGCCCCTTTTATCTCTTCTGTTCACAAAATACAGCTCATATCCCTCTATTTGAACATCAGTCATGAGATCATCATTAAGCCAAGATTCAGTGATTGCAACAATATTAAATTTATTTTTAAACTGATTTAAATAATCTTTTATTTGCGACATTTTACAATACAAGCTTCGACTGTTTATATGTAAGAGTGACAGGGTATCTTCTGCAATTTTTTCACTATTTAGCTGTTCTACCGTATAATACTCGCAACCAATCGTTTTTAAGTCAAATATACTTTCTTCAATATTAGTGTCTATGTCATATATTTTATCATCTGTTTCCATGTTTGATCAGATTTTTTTTTTTTGTTGGTCCAATTACCAACAGACGTCATATTTGATTGTCTATTCAGGTCTGTATTTCGTAAGGTCCTCCATGTTTTTGATTTGTATACCGTTTGTTCCTTCTTTTACTCTAATCCACACCCTACAATTCCAGACCCATGTAGCAACAATGTGCCTCCGCCGCCAGCCGCGGATGTAGCCGCCGCCAGCCGCGGACGTAGCCGCTGTTAGCCTCGGATGTAGCCGACGCCTCGGGCCTGGATGTATCGCTGCCACCGATGCCTCGGCCTGGATGTATCGCTGCCACCGATGCCTCCGCCGCCAGCCCTGGATGTAGCCGCCGCCAGCCGCGGATGTAGCCGCTGCCAGTCGCGGACGTAGCCGCTGTTAGCCTCGGATGTAGCCGACGCCTCGGGCCTGGATGTATCGCCGTCACCAATGCCTCGGGCCTGGATGAACTGCCGCCACCAATGCCTCGGGCCTGCTGTGGATCAGCGAACTTCCTAATACATAATCACCTGATAATTCTAGATCAATGAAGCTTTCCTCAGAGAGAAAGGCATGTTAGTTTCTGGATTCCACACCCCTACTCAGTATCCAGTCTTACACATGCAATGACCCGCCTCTGTGTCCTTGTTCACACACACTTCCACCACACAGAAACAGGTGGAGGCTCTCATTCGCAAGATGACACCCTCCACCTGTCACTTGGATCCATTTCCCTCATCTTTGATTAAATCCCATGTGGTCTCCTTCAGCCCTCTCCTCACACATATTATAAACTACTCTCTGCAATCCGGTCATCTGCCACAAACTCTTAAAACCGCCTTAATAAAACCTCTGCTAAAAAAAACCTACGCTCAACCCTGCACTACTTTCAAACTTTCGGCCCATTTCAAATGTTCCATTCCTCTCAAAAATCATAGAAAAAGTTGTTTCCACCCAAATCCATGATCATCTGCAATCTTCCAGCCACTATGAGAAGTTTCACTCAGGGTTTCGCTCTGCCCACAGCACTGAGACAGCCCTGGTCAGGGTCACCAATAATTTGTTGGTGGCTTCTGACCAGGGCTCTCCATCCCTTCTCTTGCTCCTGGACCTCTCGGCCGCCTTTGACACTGTAGACCATACCATCCTTCTTCACCGACTCCAGCATTTCATTGGCCTTTCAGACACAGCACTCCAGTGGTTTCGGTCCTACCTGACTGATAGAGCTGAGTATGTGGCCCTTGGGGAAGCCAGGTCGAGGCCCCACATTGCAACCTGTGGGGTCCACCAGGGGCCGGTCCTTGGACCGACCTTATTTTCCATCTATATGCTCCCCTTGGGCCACATCATCAGCAGGCATGGAATATCCTTCCATTGCTATGCTGATGATACTCAGCTCTATGTCAGGTTGGACCCCACTTCTTCATTTTCCATTCATACCCTCACTGCCTGCCTGGAGGAGACAAAGGCGTGGATGAATGACAATTTTCTCCAGCTAAATAGCACAAAAACTGAAGCCATTCTCATTGGCACCCCACATCAACTGAAATCATCCCCCCTCAAAGTATTTTCATTCTCTGGCCACAACATTCCATTATCAACATATGTTACAAACCTGGGAGTCCGTTTTGACCCCAACTTTTCATTTGACATCCATATCCAGCATATCTGTAAGACAGCATTCTTTCATCTCAGGAACATCTCCAAACTCTGCCCCTCCCTGTCGTTGTCTGATGCTGAGAGGCTGGTCCACGCCTTTGTCTCCTCCAGGCTGGACTACTGTAATGCACTCCTCATCGAGATCTCTGGCAGAAATTTACAACGTCTCCAGTCCATTCAAAACTGTGCTGCCAGGATCCTGATGGGGGTGCCCAAAACTCAACACATTACTCCTATCCTCAATAAACTCCATTGGCTTCCTGTTAGGTTCAGGGTGGAATATAAGATCAGCCTCCTGACCTATCAGTGTGTCTACGGCGGTGCACCAGTGTTCCTCAAAGAACTTCTGTCCCCCTATGAGCCCATGAGACGCCTCCGCTCAAACAACAGTCACCTCCTCCAGGTCCCCAAAACCAAGCTCCACACAATGGGGGACAGAGCCTTTCAGGCAGCAGCACCACGCCTGTGGAATGCCCTGCCCAACCACCTGATAGGCGATGGGCCAGGACCTGAATTTTTGGCCATTTGGCCCAACTGAGGGGACGATGTCTCACTATGATTTTTTGGTAGCTATATATCCCTAGTTTTGGAAAATATATGTTAGCAGTGCCAGAGCGGTAGCTTTCAGTGTGATATCGCAAGAAGTTTAGACTCCCCCCCTTAAAAATGTCATAAAATTTTCATGTGACATGTTCCTTGCCTAACCTTCACATAATCTTATATTGCTTTCATTTCTGACATTTTTAAAGGGCAAATAACTAGATAATTGTGTTTTACAAGAAAATAATTTACATAATTAAGCAAACAAATATGTAATAAATGATAAAAGTGGTGAAGATACATTTATTTTAATGCAATATAGTGAATGCAATATTCACATTTTGTCAAATACACCTATTGGCTATATTTAGTTTGTTATTTAAACTTGTACAATCTAATTGCAAAGTTAAAAATACCAAATTGAATATTTAGGTAAAGAGAATTCTTACTTATAAACAATATATTGCAAGATATGTTATTGTACATTTGCTTAAAGCTTATAACTAATTAACAGTATACTCATAACGGTACCAATTACTACCAAAGTGCCATGCTTTTGTCATGGAGACTTTAGTGATAACTTGAAATTTAACACAAAGATTTGGTGCCATGTTTTTTATTAAGGCTTGAATATATGTTACCAGAACAAAAACAATAATACATAATACCTCTGTTCTGTATATACTCCTCTAGTTTCCTTTTTAAAGTGGATAGCTGGATAACTGCTTTCTTTTCTATAATTTCAGATTGTATATATCCTAGACGTTCAGCAAATGCTTCTGCTTCCATTTCCTGATAGATGGTTTCCGAGCTAACACAACTTATATTTTTCTTGTCATCATATGATCCACGTGTGTAGCCCTTGTAGCAAGATGAGTGATAATGTGCTTCAGCAGCAACGTCTCTGGTAGTAACTGCTATGATTTTCTTATCATTTCTTTGAGTTGCAAGATTGCGTAGCTTTTCATCTACTCTTAATTCAGTAGCTTTGACCAGTTTTTCCCTTGTATGTGAGTTCTTTATATATTTGACTTTTTCACAGAATATGCATTCTATTTTGTACAAGCGATCAGCTGAAGGGGTTCTAGCTGGTCTTTTGCTTGTTGATGTATAATTTTCCAAAGGATTATCATCAGGTTTTCTTTTGTTACTCATTAGTTTATCAAGGTCTCGCTTCATTGTAAACAGACTTCTGCAGTTTCGATGGTAGGTAATTTTGGGGTACTCCCCTTCATTGAACAGTTTTGCAATTTCTAGAACTGGTTCATGCTTTCGGATCTCTGCAGCCTCCAGTAGGGTTAGCCATGATTTGTAGTCTGTGAGTGTAGCAAGTTGATCATCATCTTTCTGAGATGGGTGATGAATGATGCATTGGTTTTTATATTTGCCAAGCACTGTTTCTTTTGTGTCATCCATGTTTTTGAAAATGGCATGCACTAAATGTTTCTAGTAATGTTATCTAGACTACTAAAGCTTGGGCACCTGAAAGCAATGCAGAAATATATATTTACAGTGCAGGAAATTTAGCTAGATGTAGATGCAGAATATTGAAATATAGGTAAATACAACTTTACTAAGATAGCAAGGTTAAACCTTAGAAATATACAAGATAGAGAGCTGCGTGTCGTAACTAGAGAGCTGCGTGTCGTCAGAGCGAGCTGCAAAAAGTTTGTACCTGAGTTTTCAGAGGTGGTGTTTGTAGTTGCCATCTGCCACGCCGGTGTTTGCCAACCCGGACAGTGGGAATACCACCTCAACCGGCAACTTAGTCCCACGACTGGACGGCAACAACGTCCGAGGCCCAACGTGGTGAATTCACTGAGGCCGCGCGCTGCGTCATTAAAGCCGCTCGTCACGAGTGCCGCTTCCCCGAGGCCTCGTGCATCCACCGCGGATCCATCAGCGCGGAAACACCGAGGCAGCGCGGCACCAGCGCAGTGCAGATCCATCCCGGTGACAGACAACGCAGGCTGTTAACATCGCCGATCGACAAGCTGCCCATAAGCCGACCATGGGGCCTAAGAAGGTTCTGACAGCGGAGGAAGGTGACGATATTAAAAAATCTCTGGACTTTCTATCAGAGGAGATTTCTGTTGTGAAGCAGCAACAGAAATCAATCATGGATCTGGTGGAGGAGGTGAAGGCATTACTGCTCCAGAACGCCAAGAAAGACCGGCATCTGGTGCAGCTGGAAAATAGAGTGGCTGAATTGGAGCAGTACACCAGAATTAACGACGTCATCATCACAGGTCTTCACATCAAACCACGGTCCTACGCACGGGCGGTAACAGATGAGAGCGGAGGGGATCCCAGTGAACAGGAGGTCAGCTCTGTGGAAAAACAGGTTGTTGATTTCCTCCTATCTAAAGGTATAGAAATGGATTTAAATAACATTGAAGCATGCCACCCTCTGCCCCGGAGAAATGACGGTGATAAACGAACCGTCATCATGAGATTTATCAACAGAAAACACAAAACAGCACTGTTAAAACAAGGAAGAAAACTGAAAGGGACAAACGTATTCATCAATGAACATCTCACCAAACGGAATGCCGACATCGCCAGGAAAGCACGCTTCTTATAGAAACAGGGAAAAATCCAGCACACATGGACTTCAAACTGTAAAATATTCATCAAACTGAATGGATCACCAGAACAAGCAAAGGTTATGGCAATAAGGAACATCGAGGAGCTGAACAAATATAAACAATAGGTATGAGGACTCAAACACATCACAGCACCATGATGCAGACTGGAGCAACCCACTCATCCACATCATCTACACCCGGAGACAAGAGAGACATAATGACTAAGGATAATGATCCGTTTATTTCTGCCCAGGAGCTCTGTCTAGATACATGTAATTATAATAACTCTGCTAACCACCCCTTCGAATCTGAAAATGATCCTGATACCTTTTTCAGTGAGAATATTGTGAGACAGTGCAAATATTTTACAGAAGAACAATTCAAAAATTATAAAATCAATGATGAAGATTTTTCAATTATACATTTCAACAGCAGAAGTCTTTCTCGTAATCTGTCCACTATTAATGATTGTTTGAAAACATCCAAAAAAACGTCTTTCAGTTATTGCAATTTCAGAAACATGGTTAAATGAGGATAATAAAGATCTGGTATATCTTGATGGTTATGAATTGTTCCTGGTTAATAGGCAGACGAGAAGGGGCGGAGGTGTTGCATTGTTTGTAAGGTCAGATTATAACTGTAAACTCATTAACAACATGTCATTTACAGTGGACAACATCATGGAATGTGTTACCATAGAAATTACATCTATAAACTCCAAAAACATAGTTGTTAGTTGCATTTACAGAGCTCCTGGGACAAATATTGACACCTTTGAAGACATTATCTTAGGAATGTACAACAAAATCAATAGAAATAAGCATTTATCTGTCTGTGGAAATTTCAATATAGATTTTTTAAACCCTCACAATCATCCACAAATTACCTCATTTATAAACACCTTGTACTGTTTAGGACTGTTTCCAACCATCATTCATCCTAGCAGAATAACTATGGATACAACAACTCTCATTGACAATATTTTAACTAACGTTATATCCGGTAATCTTAGTGGGGGACTACTGGTCAGTGATATCAGTGATCACTTGCCAGTTTTCTCAGTCTTTGCATTGGAGGGTTGTTGTATGTATCGAAGCAATATCAAATTCATGAGTAGAAAAGTAACACCTGAAACAATTGATAATTTAAGGGAGGATTTATCAAGTCAGAATTGGTCAGATGTTTTTGTTGATGATGTTGACAGGTCATATGATGCTTTCATTTCCATTTTTTCCAGTTTGTATAATAAACACTGTCCATTTGTTGACAAAATATATAGAAATCAATATAGCAACAAACCATGGATAACTAAGGGGCTTCAGAGGGCATGTAAAAAGAAAAACGTACTATATAAACAATTCATAAAACTACGAACTAAGGAAGCTGAAAGTAAGTATAAAACATATAAGAATAAGTTAATCAATATCATGAGACTCAGTAAAAAAACATATTATAATGAGTTACTTGTCAAAAATAGAAATAACATCAAAAACACATGGAACATATTAAATGAAATAGTAAAAAAGAATAGAGTAACTAGAGATTATCCTTCATTTTTTCAGAGTAACAACTACATCACGATTGATAACGACGAGTCTATTGCTGAACACTTTAATGAATACTTCGTTAATGTAGGTAAAAATCTTGCCAGTAAAATTGACTCATCAACTAATAACTTCTGGGTAAATAATTCAACGTTTAACAAATCTGTTTCAATTTTCATTGGTGGTACTCATGAAAGGGAAATACTTGATCTGGTTCATGGTTCAAAAAGTAAGAAATCGACTGATTTTAATAATTTGGATATGGCTTTATTAAAAAAAGTTATTGATTGTATAATAAAACTGTTCAATTATATTTGCAATATGTCACTAAGTACTGGCAAATTTCCTTCTCAAATGAAAATAGCCAAAGTAATTCCTCTGTTTAAAACTGGTGACAAACACACATTTTCTAATTATAGACCTATATCACTCCTGCCACAATTTTCCAAAATTTTGGAAAAAATATTTGCTAAAAGATTAAATGATTATTTACTGAAGCATAACATCATTTGTGAAGAACAATATGGATTCAGAAAGTCTCGAACTACATCACATGCTTTGATGGACTTTGTGGAAAGTATAGCAACTGCAATTGACAATAAACAATACACAATAGGTGTTTTTTTTTATTTACAGAAAGCGTTTGACACAATTAACCATGGAATACTATTAAGTAAACTGCAGAAATATGGAATCAGAGGTCTGGCATATGAATGGATAGCTAGTTATTTACAAGGCAGATTTCAGTATGTTCAATTCAATAATACAAATTCTGAACTCAGGGATGTCATATGTGGGGTGCCGCAGGGCTCAGTGCTGGGTCCTTTGTTGTTTATAATCTATATAAATGATATAAGTTGGGTGTCGAGTTCACTGAGATGTGTCCTTTTTGCGGATGATACAACTGTGTTCTGTAGCGGTGAAAATCTTGAACAGCTTCTGGACATAGTGGAGAAAGAACTGGAAAAATTGAAAGGTTTGGTTTGACGTTAATAAGTTGTCACTCAACCTTGGGAAAACTAAATGTATTATATTTGGAAATAAACAGGCACCCAAATGTAAAAATTTAACTATAAACAATAAGGAAATTGAGTTAGTAACAGAGAATAAATTTTTAGGTGTTATAATTGATAATAAACTTAGCTGGAAACCACATATAAATTATGTGAAATCAAAATTGTCAAAAACTATAGCCATTTTGTATAAAGCCAAAGACCTACTGCCGCAAGAAGGGTTACTTACTTTATATCATTCTCTGATGGTACCATATATGACATATTGTGTTGAGTCATGGGGAAACACTTACAAATCAAATACCAATCCAATATTCCTTTTGCAAAAACGAGCCATAAGAATCATCTGCAATAAACAATATCGTGAACCAACTCATTCTCTATTTGTGTCTTTAAATTTATTAAAATTCATTGATTTGGTCGATTACATTACAATTCAAACTTTATTTCGAGCGAAAAACCAAGCCTTACCAAGACATGTCCAGAGTCTGTTCCGATTGAGGGAATCCAGATATAGTTTAAGAGGTTGTGCAATTTTTATGAAACCACCAGTAAGAACAAATGTAAAGGGTTTTTGTGTGTCTGTGGTTGGGGTGAGGAAATGGAACAAATGTTCAACAGAGGTTAGAATGAGTAGTACCTTAGTGAGATTTAATAAACTACTCAAAAAGAACATTATGTCTAAGTATCATAAAGAAGCAAATATAATTTGATTTATATGGAATGTTCAATTTATAAGTGGGACTTATTGTATATTTGAATGTGTGGGTATGTATATGCGTACGCGTATGTAGATATATAGATATGGGTAGGTGTATATGTATATGTATATAAGTGACTGTGTATATGTATGTATATATTTATGTTTGTAAAGTATATACGTATGTATATAGGTATATATGGCACAGCCCAAGCAGAGGGTCACCCCCAAGAGCCTGGTCTCCTTGAGGTTTCTTCCTTATAGGGAGTTTTTCCTCACCACAGTTGCCTAGTGCTTGCTCTGGGGGTTGGTAAGGTTAGTCCTTACTGGCGTAAAGTGCCTTGATTCGACTTTCTTGTGATCTGGTACTATATAAATATAATTATAAGTGAATAGTATATTGATGTGTATGTCTGTGTGTCGACATGTAGTAGTGAATTTGTATTTATGTAAATATGACTGATTAGAATTGTTGGACTTGTACTAGCAGGGGTGGGCGCTAATAAGCTTTGCTTCAGCCCACACCCTTTCGAACTCACTAGTTTTGTCTGTGTTTGTTTGTGGAATTGTTCATTTTTTTCTATTTGAATATTTTGTGTGCCGAATAAAAAACTTTACACTTTAATTACAGTTTTAAATTGTTTTTCTGCAGTTTAAGCTAATGTTCCACTACCAAAAGCAGATTATGCATGTTTTATAAGTCTACAGCAACCACCTGGAAGGTAAAGAAAAGTTAATTAAAAAGCAGTAAGAACATACAGCACAATTACAGACAGAAAGTAGGCAACATATGATTAAGATACATTTAACCAGTTCCGCTTATTCACATACATTATAATTGTATTTTATTTATTCTGCAGGATATATTCATCATATACATGTACCATAGATATCTTTGATACACACATTTATTACAAAAGTAGTTTTATATTTTAGGTCACATTACATGAACATGTTATGAAACACGCATAAAGAAGCGAATTATACAATATTTGGCAGCCCCTGTCCAAGATGGCTGACCAAAAGATGATTATACATTTTTAAGAATATGTTCATTGTTATTATTGACCACAAAAACCTATGTTTAGACACCAAAATTGCATAGCTAGCATATCTGAGTGGCCAACACTTGAACGCTCCCCAAAACAAGGTGGCCATTTTTAAATAGGCCCATAAAAACTAATAGCTACCATGGTTGCATTTCTATCATCAATTTTCTGTCTGAGGGGGACCTGAACCTTCAAAAAATAATAGGTAGCACCCATCCCCCAAAGTGGGCCAAACAACTCCTCTGGCCCATTGACTATGAGGGTGCCACAGTCAGTGGACTCTTTTAAATCAAATCTTAAAACGTTTTTATTTCAGAAAGCTTATGAATTATAGTTGCTAATTTTAATTGATTTTAATTTATCCTATTTTTTTTTTTTTTTATTGTTGTTGATTGTTGTGTTATGCTTCTGTTTAACTTCTGTGGCACTTTGAGATTTATTTACAAATGTAAAGTACAATATAAATAAAATGTATTTTTATTATTATTATTATTAAATGACATTAACTGTCATATTCTGCTGGAACTTTGTAATATTACCATATCTAAAAAACAAAGCACTCCAAATAAATAAATAAATATGCAATGACTGAACAATATTTTTTCAGCAAGCTCTACAGGAAATTTCAAGAACTGATTGTGGTTTTATTTTGCAGCATATTACTCTAAAAAACACACTTTGTTTGTCTGGAGCCTCCTCTGTCATCTTCAGATTGTGGAGAGCTGCTGTCATCAATCTCCAACAACATGCTGTTTACATCATCATCTGTATATATGAGAGCAGTAATTAACGTGATGTACTAAAGTGAACAAGGATAAAGAGCGTTGGTTAACTCGATGACAGACTGTGTTCATGCACTTTACTCCGCTAATAAACTTATGGGATAAATTAACATGAATGCCCAACATTAACTTAAACTAAATCCACACATTTGGCTAATACTAATAATATTTTATTCATCCAAAAAACACATATTTAGATATAATTAAAACAACAAAGGTAAAAAAAACAAATTAAAATTAAATTAATAACAAAAAATAATTCATTATGTACATAATTGTCTCAGATATTTAATTCTTAGACAATACAAATTCATTGCTAAAATCAGAGTCCCTGATTATTACAAGTTCTCTAATTTAAACACCTTGTTGAACATCAACTTCATTTGTTAAATCCATAAATTGCTTGTAAATCCGAGTTTTGATGTGACCCTTCCTCAGAGTATGTATATAAAACCGATCTAAACCACATAAATCACATACAGTAGTGTTCCGAATAATAGTAGTGCCATGTGACTAAAAAGATTAATCCAGGTTTTGAGTATATTTCTTATTGTTACATGGGAAACAAGGTACCAGTAGATTCAGTAGATTCTCACAAATCCAACAAGACCAAGCATTCATGATATGCACACTCTTAAGGCTATGAAATTGGGCTATTAGTAAAAAAAAAAGTAGAAAATGGGGTGTTCACAATAATAGTAGCATCTGCTGTTGATGCTACAAACTCAAAACTATTATGTTCAAACTACTTTTTTTTTTTAGCAATCCTGTGAATCGCTAAACTAGTATTTAGTTGTATAACCACAGTTTTTCATGATTTCTTCACAACTGCAAGGCATGAATTTTGTTGGTTTGGAACCAAGATTTTGCTCATTTACTAGTGTGCTTGGGGTCATTGTCTTGTTAAAACACCCATTTCAAGGGCATGTCCTCTTCAGTATAAGGCAACATGACCTCTTCAAGTATTTTGACATATCCACACTGATCCATGATACCTGGTATACGATATATAGGCCCAACACCATAGTAGGAGAAACATGCCCATATCATGATGCTTGCACCACCATGCTTCACTGTCTTCACTGTGAACTGTGGCTTGAATTCAGAGTTTGGGGCTCGTCTCACAAACTGTCTGCAGCCCTTGGACCCAAAAAGAACAATTTTACTCTCATCAGTCCACAAAATATTCCTCCATTTCTCTTTAGGCCAGTTGATGTGTTCTTTGGCAAATTGTAACCTCTTCTGCACATCTTTTATTGAACAGAGGGCCTTTGCGGGGGATTCTTGCAAATAAATTGGCTTCACACAGGCATCTTCTGTCACAGCACTTACAGGTAACTCCATACTGTCTTTGATCATCCTGGAGCTGATCAGTGGGTGAGCCTTTGCCATTCTGGTTATTCTTCTATCCATTTTGATGGTTGTTTTCCATTTTCTTCCACATGTCTCTGTTTTTTTGTCCATGTTAAAGCACTGGAGATCATTGTAGATGAACAGCCCATAATATTTTACACCTGCATATAAGTTTTCCTCTCTCCAATCAACTTTTTAATCAAACTACACTGTTCTTCTGAACAATGTCTTGAACGTCCCATTTTCCTCAGGCTTTCAAAGAGAAAAGCATGTTCAACAGGTGGTGGCTTCATCCTTAAATAGGGGACACCTGATTCACACCTGTTTGTTCCACAAAACTGACAAACTCACTGACTGAATGCCGCACTACTATTATTGTGAACACCCCCTTTTCTACTTTTTTTTTTACTAATAGCCCAATTTCATAGCCTTAAGAGTGTGCATATCATGAATGCTTGGTCTTGTTGGATTTGTGAGAATCTACTGAATCTACTGGTACCTTGTTTCCCATGTAACAATAAGAAATATACTCAAAACCTGGATTAATCTTCTTAGTCACATAGCACTACTATTATTCTGAACACTACTGTACGTAAAAACCAGATGCTCCAGCTGCAAGCTGATTTAGCCTACCATCTAGGTAAACTGAGAACAAGGTAGGGCTAAGGACTCTGCCCTGCTTCACACCGTTACTAGCTGAAAACCACTCAGAGAAAACATTCCCGTACCTAACACACATCCTCTGCTCAATATACATCTTTTTAATAAGTCAGACTCAGACTGAGTTTACATTTCTATCTAACAAGAGCTGAAAAAGTCTACACAACTAATTTCTGTGAAATGCCTTAGTGGCATCAAGTGACAATCCGTAAATTACTCCACCATTATTTATATAATAATCTATAGTCTCTAACATAACAGAGGCTGCAAGTGCAGTGGAATGTTTACATTTAAAACCAAACTGCAAATTACTTGTACAGAGCTTTTGTTCTCTTCTAAGCACCAGTACATCAAAGACCTTGCATAATGCACTTTGAAGGTATATAGCATGAAAATTTGCAGATATCCTGTTAACATATGTGCTTATTTTTAGGAATTGGTAGCATAACACTGCAGAGCATATCAGATGGTGACACCCCATGAATACGTAAGCATAGCATTAAATAAGCGTAACAGTAAACTGTACCATTTATGATATGATCAGAACATTCTACCATCAGATTTATATTTTACTAAATTATTAATGGCTTTGACAATCTCATCTTGACTGAACAAACTCAGAACAGAGCTATCCATAGACAAGCTCTGTATCTTATCATTAATACATCTACTAATATTACTCATTCTCACTTTGTCCAATGACACACTGTTGTACAATTGAACATATTTGTTGGCAAAGAGATTTGCAATATCCTGTTCACCGTTAAAACCATCAACAGACAAGGGCAAAGCTTTATTTTTGCCTTTTAAACTTTCTAACGTCTTTCCACAAATACTGATGTTGACTTTTTTCTATGGCCTGAGCCATTCTCTCTGATCTAATAACCTCTTCTTTCTCCTTGACTCTTTTTACACCAAGATGGTACACTTTTCTAGACAATTTTCTAGCCTGAAAGAGTGAACCGGAATTAGGACTACCTGCACTCTTCCATTGACAGTGATGAAACATTACTATCTCCTTCTTATGAGAAACATATTCACTCCAATCAGGTACAGCAACATTGCTACCCTGTCGACCACCTTTACAACCAGGTACGGCTCTTTTACCAGCTTCAATACAACAGTGATTAATGATATCATTGTAGATGTTTTCTAATTCAGGGGTATGCCGCTCACAGATAACATCTCTACACTGCAAACTTCCTCAGGTACAACCACCCAATCAAGTAAATCATCTAATACAATCTTATATTGCTCAATATCACAAAGCTCTGCTTTATACCAAGACACACTTGAACCCTTACTTCTGCTATAAGAGCTTACATAATCACACTTGATATCAAATTGAGAGACAATGGCTAAGTGATCAGAGGCATTATTAACAGAATCACAAGTATAATATTTTGTAAGGCACTCCAGCATATTATTACTAACAATAGAGTGATCAATGAGTGATCAAGCACCAGTACTATTTTCAAAAGTATAAATAATGTTAGAACAGGGACTCTTAATACAAGGAACAAGCACCTCAGATTCACAAAATTTGATAAGTTCACTTGTATGAGGACTAGAATGATTAAAATCCAGCTAACAATTGTGCATCATGTTCATGAAACAGAGTTGCAACTTCTGCTAAAACATCCTTCCTGCACGGTACTCAAGTTAGCACCGACAGTTCTTAAGTCAATGGGCATGTAAAGTAAGTATTAAGTATTGTAAGTATTACCTTGACAGCTGCGAGCCTTGGGGAAGTAGTCACCACATTTGTAACTTCCAGATGATGGCGGTACCACTGTGTGGGTGACCACTTCTCAGTGCACTGGGATCCATAGCACTACTAGCAGTAAAGTCAACAGGGCATGAGGAAATTTTGTCAAATCTGTGAAACTGTGTTTCATATAGCCAGTGCTCTTGTAGACACAAAAAGTCACATGATTTAAATAGTTCTTCTATAAAGAGCATCTTTGGCGTTCCAACATCAAAAATTTTACACTTGCAGGAAGCAATAGCTCTGCCATACTATCACATTATTAAGGGTACCTCACTTCGCCCTGTCGACCACCTTGAAGCTTGTAATGACAAGAAGTGCATCAACGTCACTCATGTTAGCAGCTGCCTCACTTCTTTGAGATGTACTCTTCCGGTTCACATATCTACTAAGTTTAGAACCAACCTCATTCTTCCACAGTTTCTGTTTCGCCTCCAAAATCTGCTCAGCAGTGAAAGTATTTACCGAAAGTTTCTTAACATTATGTCGGCACGAGCACTTCAAGTATGTCTGAACATAACACAAGAGTTCACAGAATAAAATGTTCTCAAACCGAGTTTCCTCGCCGTTTCCACTTGTGCGGTCATCTTCTGAGATATCTGGCTGGCCACCCAAATCCTCCTCTCCAGTCTCTACCACTTTAAGAAGTGTTTGTTCCTCGTTGTTCCCATCCGCCATGATGACAGGTGTGTCGAGCTGACTTATGTAGCGAGTGAGCGATAATGGCGGATGTTCCCCAGTCCACTATTATGAAACAATGCTTGTTGATGACTGTTGCACAAAAGCCCCAGACATTCGTCACTAAGACAGACGACGACCGGAGTTCAGTTCCAAGCAGAAACAAAGGCGACAATCGATGAATCGCTGGTGACACTCCAAGATCAATGTCATGTGACAATCCAAACCTGAGACCTAAAAGTACGTCTTGTAAAAAAAACAAAACAAAAGGAATTATGCTTTAGCGTGATTTTATCAGGACTTACCTCCAGGCTTTCCGGTGTCTTGGGTGAACTTTCCTCTGGTGGATAAACCGACTTCTACTCCAGTGTCCTCCTTGGAGAGCGGTTGTCCTCCAATTATTTCTCCATTAATTCATAATAAGTGAAGCTGGTTGGAGTCATGCAGCTTCTGCTCATTTTAAGCTTCTCCTGGTAAAAAGCACTCGTTGCTTCCCAGCGGTTTTTAATTTGTTCAACTGACCTGCTGATTCCGGACACAACAAGTCTGTGCTACCAACTTACGTCTGACAAGCTTTTTGACTTATTTTAAATTCTATTAATTCATTAAGGAGGAGTGTTGTCTCTTGTAAAGCCCAGCTCTGTTTTGCCAGTGCCATTTCTGCAAACACAGAGCAAGAAGCGTCACATGGTGATGTGACGTAACAGACATGCGCAACAAGGCTCCACACAGGCGGACAATTCGACGTGCCATTTACATGTAAGCCGATCGGGTTAGAAACAGGCTTACACCACCTCCTCTGACCCAATCGTAACTTCGATCAGATTGGGTGAATCTAATCGGATGGAGGTGTTTACAAGGAGTGATTTTGATCAGATTGTTTCATCTGATTACTTCTGGTCCATGTAACCGCAGCTAGTGACATGTTGGTGTGTGCACTGAACTCACAGGGGGTGTGTCCGCTGACAGGAGTGACTGTGGAGATCTGTGGTTCTGGACGTCCCAGCTGGAGAACACGTACCGTGTTTGGATGTACATGAACTAACAACTGTCTACTGTGACATGTGTCTGCTTGCTGTCCTCATGTGCACATACATAAAAACATATATCTCTGTCGCAATGGGCTGCAGCGAGCGTGAGCACGCCGCGCATATTGACAAGCTACCCCAGGTGAAACAGACCATCAGATCATAACACGCAGTGGGCGATCTGAATTTCATGTCACCCACGTGAGCTCTGTTCCACATGACAAGGTGTCTGTCCTGCAGCATGCTGTCCACAAGACTCGCGTGTTGGGCAGGACATGCGTGTTGGGCAGGACACATGCGCGGAGCTGGCTGGAAATGCCGCCATAAGAGCGTGGACATAAGAGCGCCCTGCTTCTCATTCAAGTCATTTCATGACTGTATGTCTGCAAATACATCCATGTCCTTCTTGATATCAGGAATTTTCCCACACCTTTTACAGGATAGCAATGGTAGTTCAGTGGTAAAGCTTCTGGCTGGCAATCAGAGCTTTTGGAAAGTTCAGGTTCAAATCCCGTGGATGGCATTTATTTTTTGTTTTGTTTTTTTATTTTCACAGCAGCTGCTCATACTGTGTTCCCACATGCACGAAACCTTCACACCAGCATCATTCACGTCTGCCCATCGGCTCAGTGTTTTCGTGGTTCACTCAAATGAGCTGTTCCACCGTGATTCACCGAGTTGTACTTATTCCTACTATGTGTGAAGGGGCCCTAACTGATCCCATCAAGAGCTCTAAGCACCAGTGGCCAGGCCACACCTCAAAACAACACAAAAGATGGACCATCAGAATAATGGACTGGACACCAAGAAATTTGGTGAGATCACAGGGGCGACCAAAGGTGAGACTGAGAGATGGCTTGGCCCATAAACTGGTACCCATGGGCCATTTTTTTTTTCAGGTTTGCCCCAGCACATCTGACATCAATCCACATGTTGATTTGGCATAATTGTATGAGGAATGCTCTTCCTGACAAACTCCAGATGTACAGTGGATCCGGAAAGTATTCACAGTGATATGGTCACATTTCGTAGTACTAGTTTGAACTCACAGCCACATTCTTAACCGTTTGAAGTCCTCTTGCACGTGCCTAAGAAAAGATTTAATGTCTCTGCATCCACCATCTGAAAACGTGTGCATTAGTGCTTTGCAGAGTGTATAATGTAATGGCCTCCCATAATGACTGCAGTAACTCCACGTATAACATGCCAAGATGCCCAATTGGGTGTCAATCACCACATTTGTCAAAGTACAATAGCCATCTGAAGAATCTCGTTGCAGACTGAGAAAACCAAACCAACACACACACAAAAAAATACATCTGGGAATTTAAACACATGCATTTTATGGTGAATTAGACACAAAGGTTATTTAGTTTTATAGCAGTGTAAGTGACGTACATCTGCCTTTTTATTCCTTGGTGTGATTGCCCTCCTGTAAAACACAGATGGGCCCTAAATTGTATCCTGGGTGCCTTTTCCGACTCCATAAATGTTATTTTCTAGGTAATTCTACAACCAAGTTTGGAGGACAAAATCCTCCATGGCTGTACTGAAAGGCACATGGAGCCAAATTAATACACAAGAAGACCACGCCCCCCCCCCCCCCCCCCCCCCCCCCACCACCACCACACACACACACACACACACACACTCTTTAGCCTTTATGTGAGAGCTTGGCACAGCAGCTCCCAAGAGAGAAGTTTGACGGCAAACAAACATGCTGTCTGGTGCTTGTAGTTCACTGTGGGCCAGGAAATAAATGTGGAGTGGTTATTGTATTGTTCATTTCTGCAATGCACAGCAGGTAGCACAAAAAATGTCAATATGTGCTCTGAAATCAAGAAAAATGTATTTTAAAAAATGATTAATTAATAAATAATAGTTGGCAAAGTATATAAAATGGAAATTTAAACAAAAATTGCAGATAATTTTTTTTTTACTTTTTAACTCATATTTAAACACTAATGTGACATATGAGAATATATCACAATTTGACAATACGAGGTCTGTTAGAAAAGTATCAGACCTTTTTATTTTTTGCAAAAACCTGATGGATTTGAATCACGTGTGCTTGCATGAGCAAACCTTGAACCTTCGTGCGCATGCGTACACTTTTTCACGCCTGTCGATTGCGTCATTTCCTGGTAAGCAGCCTTTGTGTGGGACGTGTGCAGCGCGCTCGGTGGATTTTCATTTCAAGGAAAAAGTTGCGTCTGTGCTGGAAGCCATGTAGTAAACTGGAGCTTCCAGCAGGGGGCAGGACGCTGAAAGACAGAAGTGCTGACTCGTTGTTTGGGTCTGTTGTTGCTTTTGATGCTTCCAGAAGCGGTCCCGGTGTTAAAGCTCAAAATCAGCTTGTTAGTAGTTGTAATTATACCAGAGACAATGCTGGAATTTATCGGTTATCTGTAACTTCCCATACATTTTTGGGTGGTTTATCATTTTATCTTTATCAAAGATAACTTTTCAGTTATCTGATTATCTGTTGTCGAAGTTATTTTTTTGGTTATTTGTGCCCACCACTGACACACACACACACACACACACACACACACACACACACACACACACACACACACACACACACACACACACACACACACACACACACACACACACACACACACACACACACAAAACTGTTAGCAGGAAGTTGGAATAAAATGCTGGACTCATTTCTGATGTGATTTTTTTTTTTTTTTTCGCTGCACTGAGCATGTACAGTCTTTTTTTGGTAGTACAAGCGCACCGGCTTCGCCTCGTTGAATGGTACGAGGGTAGATCGAAAAGTTCTCGGCCTCACCAAGAAGGGTTGTCAGGATACTCCTAGTTCCTGGTTATTTTTCAACATAGTCCCCCTTCACCTCAATGCACTTTGTCCAGCGGTGCTCCAACATTCCGGTGCCTTCATGGTAGAAGGCTTCATTTTGGTCCTTCAGGTAGGAATCTACAGCCTTAATGATGTCATCATCCGACTCAGTGTCAATGGCAATGGCAATCCATGTCATCATGGATTGCCTTGGGTGTCATGCCCTTTTTATGCAGATATTTAATCACCACACAAGCTTCTTTTGTGTCCATTTTTGGATCTTCACTAGATCTGAAGACTTTCAAAGAGCCTCACCTAAAAATAAATAAAGACAGAGGCATGAATGTTAGTGCATAACCATACAAGGCATAATAGTTTACAACTGCATCATAGATTTGGAGATGCTGCTCTGCCTTCTAGGTGAGGCCGAGAACTTTTCGATCTACCCTCGTATGTTCCAGCTTTCACCGAATTAATTATTCATACCATTGAACTCATAAACATTCATAATTTGCATAATGTCTGACTGCCTGTGTGTACTATTGCATGAGCCTGTGTGCAAAATGTGTAGGTCAGTGATATGCATGCATAGGCAAGACACATCAGCTGAAGGTAAAAATGCCATCAAGAGCGGCAAAGCATCATGGGAATAAATCCCAGTATTGTGGGAATGAGGCACAAGGTTAATATGCTTGCTTTCCAACAAGAAGATGGCTCGTTCAAGGCTACCCTGCTCCACTCTCCTTGTACATCTGGAGTTAGATCAGGAAGGCCATCTGGTGTAAATCATGACCCAAATTTGCGGTGGCGACCCAGGGCCAAACAGGACAAGCCACATAACTGAGACTATCATGAGAGTGCATTTCCTTGCTGTCCATCTCAAGACTTACCAGCATCACTTCTACATATGAGCGCCTCAATTTTTAACACACAACATCCTGTTTTAGCAGCAGGTACGCAACACTATGTTAACTTTAAGGAATTATGATTTGTTACATGCTAGCAAATAAATTCAGGGCAGACATTTTTCTCTCACATTTTATACCAGTCATGCTAGGATAATGTGTGATCAGGTTTCCACTTAACAGTACTGTGTATAAATATTTAATAGGATCATACATCAGAGCAACAACATTGTATCAATATCTCATAATGGAGGAGTAAATGCCTCATA